>NC_140232.1:34509017-34531517 GCF_951802725.1 Rutilus rutilus | reverse complement strand
CAGGTCTGTCTAGTCTAGTCTAGTCTAGTCTGTCTAGTCAAGTCAAGTCAAGTCAAGTCAGGTCTGTCTAGTCTAGTCTGTCTAGTCAAGTCAAGTCAAGTCAAGTCAAGTCAAGTCTAGTCTAGTCTGTCTAGTCTAGATTGTTTCAAATCAGCTTTACAGAGATAACAGGAAAATAATGCAACAAAGTTTGTTTCTAGAAGAAAATAGCGTCACAGTCCAGCTTAAGTTCAGTGATGTTTCATTTTTGTTGTAAAAAAGTTATTAATCTAGTTCATTATATATATATAAATAGCCTCTCTGGAGAAAACAGTGATATCATCGTCCAGCTCAGTTCAGTTCTCATATAATGGTGTCAATGCAGGAGATCAGAGGCGGACAGAGTACACAGCTTCATTACTTGAGTAAAAGTACAGATACCCCTTGCTAAATTTTACTCAAGTACAAGTAAAAGTACTACAGTCAGATGTCTACTTAAGTAAAAGTACTAAAGTACTTGTTTTTAAAAGTACTTGAGTATCAAGAGTACAAGAGTACATTTTCTAAATATTGCATCACTACTGCCACAGTGCTTACATTGGTAAACACAGCAAACACTTGAAGCGAAAACTATCATTAACTTGTTCAGAAAATTGAAATAGTCTGGCGAGGTGGGGCCATGCGACATTTTTTTTTCCCAGGATGGTAGGGTATACTTTCTATGCTTGGTTATGCAGTCCCTAACAATTTACTTGCCATTGTTATGTGCCATTGCACACACACACATACATGTCTATATTACTAACAGAGCACTATCGCTCTACACTGGCCAAAAGGGGACTCTCTGACCGATGTCTACCTATCCAACAGGGGACTCCCATCAAGGTTATTGTAGTCTGGCATTTTTAAATTAGTTTTTACTTTAATATCATTTTCAAATTTCCAATAAATTTCAGTTAGTTTAATGTTTGCAGTTTACAGCTAACTCTTGTGAAAACCTCTTAATAATAAAAATAAAATAATAGTTTGAGGATGAACAAAGAACCAAACATATGCAACTAAAAAGTACAGAATATTCATTCATACTCATTCATATTAAAAATTAAATCTTGTTAAACAAGGTGTATAAGAGGGGGAAAAAAATATGCGTATGATTATTATGATTATTCTTTAAGGTTGTTTCTATGATTAATCCTTTCCAACATTATTCTTGTATTGATACATTTATGCCTTTTTTCTATTGCAGCGTTTCATAGTTAGTTCATAGTTATACTCATATTCAAATGTTCTATTCAGACCAGACATTTAGTATAGGCCTACTTCTACTCTGACAAATGTAGCCTACATCTATTTCTGGGCTAGACATGCAATTTGTTTTTTCCGTTTTCTGCTCAGTGTGGTATCTAATCTAATATGTATGGTTTAGTTTCACATGAGATGGTTATCTTACCTGGAATTAATGTACAGCTGTATTTGCATAAAGTCTAGTCATGATAGAAATCATTAATTGGCTATTTCTGCTTCTTAGGGCTGGTTCACACAGAAAGCGGTTTTGGTTGGAAAAACGGAAAAAAGACGCGGGCAGTGGAATGGGAAAAAAGTGCAAGGTCTCGAGACATTTGTCGTTAGTTTTGTTTAGTTTTAGTTTTTCATTTTTGTTGAAATTTCTATTTTATTTCAGTTTATGCAAATGTTTTTTGACCAATAGTTTTAGTCTTAGTTTCATTTTTCGTTTACGAAAAAAACTTTGACTCCCATAGCCTGCAATGGAACTGTGTGTGTGTGTGTATTTAAGTTCAGTAATTTCACTAAATGGCAATGAATATTACCTATTAATTGTCATTTAAGTGAAATTACTGAACTTAAATATACAAGCTTGATAAAAATTACCATTCTAGAAGACATTTTCAGATGGCACTTAGAGGCTTTGGCATCTGAACTCTTCATATTGTAACTATATATATAGTTACAAAATGAAGACAGACTTCACTGCCAGTTCACTTCACTGTTCACACACACACACACACACACACACAGTTCCATTGCAGGCTATGGGAGTCCCCTGTTCGATAGGTAGAGATCGGTCAGAGTTGCAGGTCCCCACTTGGCATGTTTTTTTTTTTTTTATAAAAAAATGCATTTTTAAAGTTATATTAAGAAAAAAGACCTTAAAAGAAAATTTTGTATGTCATTTTTGTTTCTTTAAAATGACCAGAAACACTAGTCCCCTATTGGCCAGTGTAGAGCGATAGTCCCCTGTTAGTAATATAGACGTGTGTGTGTGTTCCTTTGGAGGGTGTGGTTATCAGGTAGGGGAGGTTCAGTGAGCTTCAGTGCCCAGGGGCCCCTGGGGGTACTAATCCAGCCTTGCCTACCATCCTGGGAAAAAAAATACTCCCGGGATGGACCTGCTGCGTCTTCATCCATTGTTTCGTCTCTTATCTAAATCTGACCATTTGAGAGGGAAACAACAAATTGAGGGTTTCCGAGATGTTCCGAGAGATCTTTGTTCCTTTTTTTTTTGAAGAAGAAGTAACGGGTACTCATAGTTATGGATAGAAATGTAGTGGAGTAAAGAGTACAATATTTGCCTCTCAAATGTACTTGAGTAAAGTCATGAGTACTCCCCAAAAATGATACTTGAGTAAAGTACAGATCCCTCAAAATTGTACTTAAGTACTGTACTCAAGTAAATGTACTCCGTTACTGTCCGGCTCTGCAGGAGATCAATAATATTGTTGAATATTAAATGTCCCCAACTAAGCAAGCCAAAAGCTGACTCATTAGACAGAATGGAGAAAAACCCTTGTGAGAACCCAGACTCAGTCTCAGTTCTCCTCTGGCCAACGAGAGAACAGTGTGTGATTATGATTCTGGCAGCATTACAGGTCAGAGGTCAGATTGGATCAGAATATGTACCCAGTTCTCGTCTCCTCAAACTGCCAGCTCTCATTGAAAATGAATGACTTCCAGTCACTTTGTCACTGCAAACGGCTGTCAGTGTGAACACACCTCGACTCATTCATTTTCTAAGCGAGTTGGTGATCGCATGCGACGCGAGCAACAGCGACCCTTGGCAGCGAGACAAAGTCACAACCTGCATGAGTTTAATTACTGTCACGTATTTAACGGCTCTGTGTGAGTTGTGCGGGCAACTCCTGGGTCACCTTCATTCACCGCGGTAAATCAGAGGCTGAGGGTGTGAATGCACAAACACAGCGCCTGTTATTTATTTATTTTTTGTTAACAACTGTTTATTGAGTTTTCTTTTTTTCTTTCTTTTTTTTGAAGGTCAAGAAATACAAAGCAAAAAGCAACTATACAAATCTGGAACCCACCTCATAAAATACAAACACAGCATGTAGACACAAAATAAAAATAATAAAATAATAAATAAATTACATGGTTTTTTATTTGATTTGATTTATTTGACAATGAAAGTTAAAACAAGTACAAACAAGCCCAAAAGACCAATTCATACACATTTAAAAAAAACTGTCGAGGATAAGATACACAATATTGTTTTCAAAATATTGTATTCAAAAATGGACGAGCAGTTCATAATGGGAAGGAAATCAAACACACATCAACATATCACATAATAACTTCTAAAAACATAGTTAAAAAAGCCATTTCTTAACTTCTCCTCTAAAAGGACCTTCTTCTTGAATAGAATACAAAAAAAATAATTCTTCCCAATTAAACTCTTAAACCGACACAAGTATATATTATTTATCCTTGCCCATGTAGAAAAACCATGAACATCTCTTACGAAAACACAGTGCTTTGGAAAATTTCTCTGTAATATTTTGTACAACATCATCAACTTAAGAAAAATTATCCTTTTGTCCACTTTTAAAAACCCTATTTCCCTAAAATTATTATTGTTAAAAAAAGTTGACACAATATCAAAAGCAGCATGCCATAAATTCACAGTCTTGACATTGGATCCATGCATACGAGAAGTTGATATAATGTCCAACAGAGACACTGTCCATGTTCGTCTGTCCATTGTATGAGGAGGTTAACAAAAAAAAATATATATATAATGATAAATATCTTTGTTGAATGGATTAGGTAAGGTCCCAAAAATCGTAAAAAAATGGCGTAGCTCTTGTTATTTTTGAGCGCGTTTAATGCACTTTTTTTTTTTGCGCATACAATGCACTATAGGTTGATTCCAGAGTGCACACTAACACATGCACAGAGTAAACCTGTTTCTTAAGGGTATTTCCCAAAGAGCGACCTATTTCATCATCAGATAAGAAAGAAGGAAAGAAAGAGAAGAAAGGAAAGCATTTGCCTGACCAAATCTTCCATTAGATAATGAAAAAGCTCTGACGGACCAGTTCTGGCCACATGAATGGCAGTAAATTCAGAGCACACCCTTTCCAGCTATTTATTCATCTGTTGTCATGGCAGTAATGTGTGTTTCATTACAGACGGCCCACGTTATAATGAATAGGAATGTGCTTTTCTCTATTCCACATGATTTGGTGGTCAGAAAACATGTCTTTCCGTCCTGGAGCTTCTAATGTCTCTCAAGTCTTATTATTGGAGCACAAGGTGAAGAAGCACTTAAGGTGCCTTTCTCCGCCGAGCTTCTGAGTGGCTGCTAATGAATTTTAGAGTGTTTTAAAAGAGTTTTTCTCCTTTCATCTGTGCATGTACCTGTGGAGTGCAGGGAACAGCTTTCTGTGTCTCCGGGCGGATAAATCAAAGATGATGAAAATCTGCACTGACAACGTCAAAGCCTTGCATCCAAAAAGTGTTTTCTGAAGTATAAGCGTCTCTATGATCCTTCAGCGTTTGACATCAGTGATGCACATCCTCAAGCATCACATACTGCACTGATAAAAATGATTCGCTGCATTTAATCAATTTTTTTATCGTAAGTGGTTGCATTCAATTGATTTTACCTACATTTAAACAAATGCATTAAGTTGAACTTAATCAATTTTAGTTCAACTTAATGCAAAATAAAATAAATGAAATGCAACCACTTACTGTCAGGATATACACGAGGACAATAAGGTAAGTTGGATTCAGAAGGCTTTAATAGAAGAATTGCAGGTGAGCGTCAGATGAACAGACAGATGCATGAATTGTTATTGTGATGATATCTTGCAGAGATATGCTTGAAAGTAGAAAGGATGTGCAAACCGGGATACACAGGGAAGGATCACAGGAGAATCAGGGAGTATTCAGGAGGAAACGCAGGGTCTTGGGTAGAGACACAGTAGGTAAGTCCTTGTGCTGGAATTCCGTAGAGTCACACTGGAACAGAAGAGTATACGAATCCAGGAATCACAGAGAGAATGCAAGCAGGTCGGTTCCTAGTTCAAGGTTCGACAGAGACTGGATGAGAAGTGTGCTCTTTTGTAGTGCTCAGTGGTGTGATTAGACGACAGGTGCAAGTGGTTAATACTCAGGTGATTGTGATCTTTGTGCAGTGGGTGTGAATGAACCTGATTGATCCCTGACACTACCCCCTCCTCCAGGGTCCGCGCCAGCGGAACGAGGACCCCGACGTCGTGGTGGTCTACCTCGAGGTCGTGGAGCCGGTCGCTGTGGATGCTGCTGGTGGAACTCAGTGAGAAGTGTTGGGTCAAGGATATCATCTCGTGGAATCCAAGATCTTTCCTCTGGTCCATATCCTTCCCAGTCGACCAGGTATTCTAGACGACCACCCCGACGTCGGGAGTCCAGGATGTCACGAACAGTGTAGATGGGATCTTCCTCAATGGGGGGCATGTCAGGATCAGGTTCTGTGGAAGGAGGGAGAACAGCAGGATAGTGAGGTTTTAACAGTGATACATGGAACACAGGGTGAATCTTGAAGTGAGGAGGGAGTTGAAGCTTGTATGTGACCGGATTGACTTGGTGGAGAATTTTGAAAGGTCCGATGTATCGTGGGCTTAACTTTCGACATGGTTGGCGTAGACGAATGTCCCGTGTGGAAAGCCAGACAAGTTGACCAGGCTCATATGTAGGCGTTTCACTTCTTCGGGCGTCTGCGAACATCTTATGTCTGTTGACCGCTCGTTGAAGATGACAATGTGCTTCGTTCCAAACCCTTTCACTTTCTCGGAACCAGTAATTAACTGAGAGAACCTCGGACGGTTCACCAGACCATGGAAACAAAGGTGGCTGGAAACCCAGGAAACATTGAAAAGGTGTTAGTCCAGTAGTGCCTTGACGTAAAGAATTCTGGGCATATTCGGCCCATGCGAGGAACTGGCTCCATGTCTCGTGGTGGTTCTGGCAAAAGGTGCGGAGGAAACGGTTTATTTCTTGCACTTTTCTTTCAGTTTGCCCATTCGCCTGAGGATGGTACCCAGATGTTAGACTGATCGTGACCCCAAGGAGAGAGAAGAAAGCCTTCCAGACCCGAGATATAAACTGGGGACCACGATCGGATACAATATCCTCTGGGATGCCAAAATGACGGAACACCTGATTGAAAAGATTCTCTGCGGTTTCGAAAGCCGTGGGGAGTCCTGGTAATGGAATCAATTTACAAGCCTTAGAGAATCTGTCCACGATGATAATGATGCACGTGTTACCTCCAGATGATGGTAGATCGGTTATGAAATCTACCCCCAGATGTGACCAGGGTCTCTGAGGGACAGGGAGTGGTAAGAGTTTCCCGGATGGTAAGTGGCGTGGAACCTTGGATTTAGCACAGATTTGACATCCTTGGATGAAGCGTTTTACATCTCCCCTCATTTCTTGCCACCAATACCGTGGTTGAAGGATATTAAACGTTTGCGTGGCTCCGGGATGTCCTGTACCCACGGAGGAATGTGCAGACTCAATAAGAGGTAGACGAAACTCATTTGGGACATAGGTAAGGTTGGCTGGGCACTCAGGTGGAGGTGGTTCTCGTCGTGTACCTCTGTGGATCTGGTCGTCAATATCCCAAAGGATCGGGCTGATGAATACCGATGTTGGTAAGATCGATTCAGGTTCTTCAATGAGATCTGGGGGAGCATGGAGTCTGGAAAGAGCGTCGGCGCGGATGTTCTTGGATCCTGGGCGGTAAGTTATGTGGAAATGGAAACGGGTGAAGAAAAGGGCCCAACGGGCTTGTCTCGGGTTCAGCCTCTTGGCTTCTTTTAGGTACTGCAGATTTTTATGGTCAGTAAGGACTGTGAATGGATGTAGAGCACCCTCGAGCCAATGTCTCCACTCCTCCAGAGCCAGCTTGATGGCGAGAAGCTCACGGTTTCCCACATCATAGTTTTGTTCTGCTGGAGATAACTTCTTGGAGAAAAATGCACAAGGGAGAGGTTTGATGGTATCTTCCTGCTGTTGAGATAGGATGGCACCGACTCCGGTCGTGGAGGCATCGACTTCTACAATGAAGGCGAGGTTTGGATCAGGATGGCGCAGAAGGGGTGCAGAGGTGAATTCCTGTTTCAAGATGTTGAATGCTGTGTCTGCCTCTGGAGTCCAGGTTAAGGACGTGGGTTTTCCCTTTAAGAGAGAGGTAAGTGAAGAGGTTATGGTACTATAGTTATTGATGAAACGTCGATAAAAATTTGCGAAGCCCAGGAATCGTTGGAGTTCTTTTATGGATTGAGGTGTTGGCCATGAGGTGACTGCTGTGACTTTCCCGTCATCCATCTTCACTCCATGTTTGCTGACAACATAACCGAGGAACGGAACAGCCTCTTGGTGGAATGTACACTTTTCTGCCTTGAGAAAAAGGGAATGATCTCGTAAACGTTGGAGAACTTTAAAGACATGGTGTCGATGGACAGTTTCGTTGGGAGAAAAGATGAGTATGTCGTCAATGTAGACAATCACAAATTTGTTCAGGAAGTCACGGAGTACCTCATTCATGAAATCTTGAAACACGGAAGGAGCATTGACCAATCCATATGGCATAACGAGGTACTCATAGTGGCCAGATGGGGTAATGAACGCAGTTTTCCATTCGTCCCCTTCGCGGATTCGAATAAGGTTATACGCACTTCTGAGATCTAACTTGGTAAAGATGTGTGCGCCTCTCAGTTGTTCAAGAGAGGTGGGAACCAGAGGAAGGGGATATTGGAACTTGACGGTTATTTTGTTCAGTGCGCGGTAATCGATACAGGGTCTCAATCCTCCATCTTTCTTGGCGACAAAGAAGAAACTGGAGGCTGCTGGAGAGGTGGATGGGCGAATGTATCCCTGTTTCAAGGCTTCCTGTATGTACTCTTCCATGGCTCGCTGTTCAGGGATGGAAAGGGAGTAAATGTGACCTCGGGGTACCGATTCACCTGGCTCTAAGTCAATCGCACAATCCCAGGGTCGATGTGGTGGAAGATGGGAGGCTTTTTCGGGACTGAAGACATCGGCGAACGTGGAGTAACAGAAAGGAATGTCTGTAGATTGTTTTTCCCGAGGGCTTTCAATGGATGTCACAGCGATGGGAATATTCGTTGGAGGGGGAGAAACCGGCTTGGGAAGTTCAGGAAAACAAGCAGGGAAACATGTTGACCCCCATTGCAGAATTTCCCCCTTCCTCCAACAAACTACGGGATTGTGGTGTATGAGCCAGGGTCTGCCCAGAATTATTGCTGCCGTGGAGTTTTCAAGTATCAGGGGAGTAAATGATTCTTCGTGTAAACACCCGACTCGTAATGTGATGGGCTTGATTTGATATTTCACATACCCGGGATTCAGGGCTTTTCCAGTCACTGATTTTGCGGTGAACGGGGTTGGAGAGTGGGTCTTCGGGAGTTGAAGTTGCCTGCAGAGGTCGCTCGAGATGAAATTACCCGCTGACCCGGAGTCGATGAGGGCTGTAACTGAAATACTAGCGTCAGCAGTAATCAATGACACTGTAGTAGATAATGGAGCAACATTAAAGGTACTGGTGGACAACAAACTCACCAGGAGACGCGGTGGTCGGACAGGACAGACGCTGATATAATGGGTGTTGTCTCCACAATACAGGCAGAGATGATTCGACATCCGTCGGGCTCTTTCGGAAACAGTCAAACGGGTATTGTCAATCTGCATGGGTTCTGTATCGTTTGCCACAGGACTTTCCAATGATTGAACAGAAACAGGATGTACTGGTTGTCGATTCTCAGGATAACAGTTCTGAACACGTCGGGCCACTCGGATGGATAACTGGATGAATTTCTCTAAACCAACAATATCATCATATACTGCAAGTTGCAATCGAAGAGCGGGATTTAAACCTTGCCGGTAGGTAGTGATGAGTGCTTTCTCATTCCATCCGCTTGCCGCAGCCAAGGTTCTAAATTTCAAGGAATATTCAGTGATTGAACTTGTACCTTGTCGCAGATGATAGAGTTGTTCACAGGTGGATGAATCGTCTAGAGGACAGCCAAACACCTCTTTGAAATGGGATATGAAAGCCTGGAGGGTATTGGTGGCTGGACCGGCCTGATTCCAGATGGTTTCGGCCCATTGCAGTGCTCTGCCAGTGAGTAATGAAATAACAAAGGAGATTTTTGAGCGTTCAGTAGGGAAATTATATGGCTGTACCTCTAGCGCTAGGGAACATTGAAGGAGAAATCCGTTGCAATCCTCCTCCTTGCCTGAGAAGGGCGCCGGTTTTACCATGGGGCTTGCCACACACCACGGAAATGAAGCTGTAGATGCGGAAGCGGGACTGGCTGCCGCTCCGAGCTCGTCAAACACGGGCAGAGGAATTTCGGCTGGGTTTATCTGTGGAGCGGGATTTTCTGAATCCATGGCGGTTTTGCGGTCGAACCTTCTGTCAGGATATACACGAGGACAATAAGGTAAGTTGGATTCAGAAGGCTTTAATAGAAGAATTGCAGGTGAGCGTCAGATGAACAGACAGATGCATGAATTGTTATTGTGATGATATCTTGCAGAGATATGCTTGAAAGTAGAAAGGATGTGCAAACCGGGATACACAGGGAAGGATCACAGGAGAATCAGGGAGTATTCAGGAGGAAACGCAGGGTCTTGGGTAGAGACACAGTAGGTAAGTCCTTGTGCTGGAATTCCGTAGAGTCACACTGGAACAGAAGAGTATACGAATCCAGGAATCACAGAGAGAATGCAAGCAGGTCGGTTCCTAGTTCAAGGTTCGACAGAGACTGGATGAGAAGTGTGCTCTTTTGTAGTGCTCAGTGGTGTGATTAGACGACAGGTGCAAGTGGTTAATACTCAGGTGATTGTGATCTTTGTGCAGTGGGTGTGAATGAACCTGATTGATCCCTGACACTTACGATAAATACAATTGATTAAATTCAACGGATCATTTTTTTCAGTGTGTGTGCACTACAAACATTTTCAATGTTGCTGAAAGAGTCTCTTCTGCTCAGCAAGGGTGCATTTATTTGATCAAAAATACAGTAAAAACATTGACATATTATTACAATCTAAAATAGCGGTTTTCTATTTGAATATATTTTAAAATGTAATTTATATCCTGTGATCAAAGCTGAATTTTCAGCATCATTACTCCAGTTGTGTCACATGATCCTTCAGAAATCATTCTTCATCATGCTTCATATTTTTGTGGGAACAAAATGTTTTTCAGGATTCTTTGATGAATAGAAAGTTCAGCAGAACAGCATTTATTTGAAATGCTTTTGTAACATTATAAATGTCTTTTCTGTCACTTTTGATCAATTTAATGCATCCCGGCTGAATAAATACATTCTTTAGAACTGCTCTGAAATTAATACAGAAGCAGACAAAAAAAAAAAATACAAATGTATGTTTTGCACTGTTGTTGGCCACATGAATCACTACCTGCATCATCTCTGCGTGGATGTTCTCTTCTCTCACACACTGTCCAGACCTGCCAAAAACAGCAAAGCTCGGTGAGGTTACATTTGCATTCACATAATAAACACTAACCCGCCGGCTAGTAAAAATAAGTAGCTGTGCAAGCCCTATTGAGAAAATCGTGAGGTTCAGTGCAGAACTCTCTCCTTTTGTTCTTTATTTGTGGGCATTTAAAAGAGACTCTCGTCTCTGTTCATCCATCTTCACTAAACAGCCAATTTGGTGTTTTGAGGTTTGTGCGTTTGAGTCGCAGTCTCATTCCATTGGCTTCCACACAACATCTTACACACTATACTTCACACACTTTATTCGGCCCGCAGCACAACATGGGTCAACTTCAAAAGACGCCCGATGCGCTGAGGGAAAAGACCCTCGGGGCAGAAGGAACAAGAAGGAATTGATAAAGGAGACAACACTCTATAAAGGGGCCAGAACAGGCAGCCAGACTTAAAGGACACACAGAAAGAGTGAATACAAATGACTGCAGAACTGGAAAAACAGCCAGTGCCAACAAACCCTCTCCAAAAGCACTGGAGAACAGAGCGAGAGACACCGACTCTTGATTAATGATACTTTCTCATACAAAGCTGCTGCTAACAGCCTGGGATTTGATTGGTTTAATGTTCAGAGTCAACTTCTGACTCAACCAATGACGTGAGTTTGGGGCGGGGCCATCTGTTTGAAACTGTTGCTTTTTTTTTTTTTAAATACCAATTGGTTGCTTTAGTGGTACAATATGGAAATGTATTAAAGAGTAATAAATTGCTATTCTTATCTCACAATTCAGACTTTTTTTTAACTTGTAACTTGTTAACTTCTAAGATGAAATGTCAGAATTGTGAGATATAAACTCGGAATTCAGAGGAAAAAAGGTCTGAATTGTGAGATATAAACTTGGAATTCTAAGAAGAAATGTCAGGACTGTGAGACGTAAACTCGGAATTCTAAGAAGAAATGTCAGGATTGTGAGACACAAACTCGGAATTCTAAGAAGAAATGTCAGGATTGTGAGACACAAACTCGGAATTCTGAGAAGAAATGTCAGGATTGTGAGACATAAACTTGGGAATTCTGAGAAGAAATGTCGCAATTGTGAGACAGACTTGAAATTCTAAGAAGAAATGTCAGGATTGTGAGACATAAACTCGGAATTCAGAGGAAAAAAGGTCTGAATTGTGAGATGTAAACTCGGAATTCTGAGAAGTAATGTCAGAATTGTGAGACACAAACTTGGAATTCTAAGAAGAAATGTCAGTATTGTGAGACAAACTCGGAATTCTGAGAAGAAATGTCAGGATTGTGAGACAGACTTGAAATACTAAGAAGAAATGTCAGGATTGTGAGACATAAACTCGGAATTCTGAGAAGAAATGTCGCAATTGTGAGACAGACTTGAAATTCTAAGAAGAAATGTCAGGATTGTGAGACATAAACTCGGAATTCAGAGGAAAAAAGGTCTGAATTGTGAGATGTAAACTCGGAATTCTGAGAAGTAATGTCAGAATTGTGAGACACAAACTTGGAATTCTAAGAAGAAATGTCAGTATTGTGAGACAAACTCGGAATTCTGAGAAGAAATGTCAGGATTGTGAGACATAAACTCGGGAATTCTGAGAAGAAATGTCGCAATTGTGAGACAGACTTGAAATACTAAGAAGAAATGTCAGGATTGTGAGACATAAACTCGGAATTCTGATAAGAAATGTTGCAACTGTGAGACACAAACTCGGAATTCTGAGATGAAATGTCCAAATTGTGAGAAAAATGAGGAATTCTGAGAAGAAATGTCAATTGTGAGACACAAACTTGGAATTCTAAGAAGAAATGTCAGGATTGTGTGACAAACTCGGAATTCTGAGAAGAAATGTCAGGATTGTGAGACATAAACTTGGAATTCTTAGAAGAAATATCAGTATTGTGAGACAAACTCGGAATTCTGAGAAGAAATGTCAGGATTGTGAGACATAAACTCGGAATTCTAAGAAGAAATGTCAGGATTGTGAGACACAAACTCGGAATTCTGAGAAGAAATGTCAGGATTGTGAGACATAAACTCGGGAATTCTGAGAAGAAATGTCGCAATTGTG
Organism: Rutilus rutilus; assembly: GCF_951802725.1. NCBI lineage: Eukaryota > Metazoa > Chordata > Actinopteri > Cypriniformes > Leuciscidae > Rutilus > Rutilus rutilus. The sequence continues at coordinate 34,518,663 of NC_140232.1, read as the reverse complement.
AGACAGACTTGAAATTCTAAGAAGAAATGTCAGGATTGTGAGACATAAACTCGGAATTCAGAGGAAAAAAGGTCTGAATTGTGAGATGTAAACTCGGAATTCAGAGGAAAAAAGGTTTGAATTGTGAGATGTAAACTCGGAATTCTGAGAAGAAATGTCAGGATTGTGAGACATAAACTCGGAATTCTGAGAAGAAACGTCGCGATTGTGAGACAGACTTGAAATTCTAAGAAGAAATGTTGCAATTGTGAGACACAAACTCGGAATTCTGAAGAGAAATGTCAGGATTGTGAGACATAAACTCGGAATTCTGAGAAGATTATTATTGCTTATTTTTCGCAATCCCGCCACAAAATATAAAAAAGTAAAAAAGCCAGAATTGTGAGATATAAACAATAGATATAAACTCACAGTTCTGAGAAGAAAAGTCCAAATTATGAGACAAAAAGTCACAATTACCTTTTTACGATTTTTTTTAATCTCTTGTAGGAAACAAAGAAATTACTTCACCATTAAAACTGAAATCTAATAATAAAAAGCACAGTCTAGCAAACACTTCAGCTCACTCAGGTCTGTGTTTTAGGGTTAAGCATGCGTCACACGCCGCCCACAGTGAATCAAGCCAGAAAGGCTCTGTAATTAGTGTGGACCCGGATCAGATGTTTGGTCTAACACCTGATCCAGGTCCAGCTCGATGGCCTTTTCTCCGAGACATTGATGAGCGGTCCATTCAACGCTCACACTGCAAATGTCATGATGCTGTGTGTGTAGAGCGTAACATTCGCTGCAGTTGTCTTCAAGACGAGAGAAAGGGTGTTATTATTAACGTAATTCAAATATACAATATAAATGCAACTAGTTGAATAATGACAGAATATGTATCCACAGACCCTCATTAACAAACAGGCATAAATACAATAAATTTACAGATCACTATTAGTGACAAAAAACTGCATCATTTAACCAGAGCCCTGAATGTGTTTCTCATCTAACACAGGTTTAACATCCACTCAAACGCTCGTTTCTCAGTCTGTGTTGGACAGAACGGCACGAAAGGAAGCAATGCTCTCTGATTTCCAGAACAAACTCTAATTACAGAATGTAGATGTGCTGATTACCAGACGTATTCATCAGCGGTTGGGGTTTATCTGTGCTTAACTCTTGCTGGCATTCATGGGGAATAGTTTTATTGCATGAAATGAGTGAATCTCAAAAAAAACAAAAAAAAAGTCCAATTCATATTTCACGCAGCATTTTTCAAAATTAAAAGAAAAAATAAGACATTTTTATTATTGCATTAAGAAAATGAAGCATATTTAAGAATTTTAAGTTTTCTTCTTAAGAAATGATTTTTTCCCCATATGCCTTTTGATATTATTTGCATGATAATTAATAACTATGAGTAATTTCAAGTAATAATTGTGGAAATTATTAATAATATTTTCTTTTCTTTTTTAAATACACAGTATAAATATTTAATGGCAATTGACCAATCAATTTCCTAAAAATAAAATGAATTATCTCAGGTTTTAATTCAGCACATTATTAATAACAGTAACATACTGTAAAGATTACATTAAAGAACTGTAAATTCACATCTGCTCTTGTTTTGATGCTTTTACAGGTGTGCTGTATAATTTTACAGTATAATTGTAGTTTATGATTTACAGTACTCTTGTAAAATGTACAGGCTTACTGGCAACCAAAATTGCCAGTAAGTTGCTGTAAATTTTACAGTAAATGTTTTACAGTGTATGATAATGATTGTTTAATTGACATAAATTGCAAATCAAAAAATGTTTTTAGTCCTAAAAATAGGCTACAAAAAAATAAATAAAAAAAAAATAATAATAATAATTTGGGGTAAAAAATGTCTTTGTGAGACTCCCAAATATTATATGTTGTTGTTCTCACTACGCTTGCTGGTTTTACTTTTTTTTTTTTTTCTCATTTACAATTGAGGAGAGTTATTCAAAACTGAATAAATTCATTCATTCTCGGACCCTTGACATGTTGAACAGACTTTACAGGAAACTTTCTCTCCGAAAGCATTTGTGGCCAAATCCACTCTCAGACTTTTAAAGCGTCCACTTGAGACACGTCTCGTATCACGTCTATTCTTCGACTTCTCCAAACCCCAGGCCGTTGCCAAATAACCTGCACTACGCAAGGTGACGGCATTTCTCTGAGAGTGTAGTGTGGATAGGGAGGAGCTTTATTATCTATAATGAATAACACATTTGAGTAATTAGGCTCTGCTGAAAAACATGACGTGGGTGGCGAGTCTCTGGGCATATACTTGTTAACTGTCAAACACACTTTATTCCCAGCCAGAATGTCATTGTGGGAATTTTTCTGCATTTTGAAACAAGAGCTTTTTTGTTTATAACTTGGCATCTGAGGAAAGAAAAGAACAGGAAGAAAATATAATAAGAAAATCTCTTTGAATTAGTGAAACAATGAGCTTAAAAAGTCAACATGAAGGTCAAGTTCACCCCTACACATCTCAAATATATCTTTATTTGCTTCTATTGCTGTAACCTTTATCATGATTATTAAGTAGTTATTGCATTAACGATTGCCAATTTTTACAAAAGGCTGCAGAACAGTAGTTTAAAACAACTAAACAGATATTTGACTAGATTAAGTTACACCACTTGCATTGGTTCTGTACTTCACAGCGGCAATAAAGTTAAATCTAATCTTATTTAAGAACCAGATCAAGAGAAAAAAATAGATGCATAAAACACATTTCCCTCTAATTCGTGAGCCATTTCTTTAAGGGAACAAAAGCATATTCTACAAGTTTTACTGTTTGACAACACTATCCATTTCCCCGTCTGCCGTGAACCTCCACCAGTGAGGAAATTGAAAAATTGCATTTCACAGTTTCGCTTGCCCACGTTTGACGTCCTGCAGCAATGTCACACAATCCCTGCATAATCAGACGAGTTCACCTTGATTGCACTTATAAAGCCAAACATCTGTAGGCCTGAGGACATTATTCACCCGAGACGAACATATTCCAGCCATTCATGTCGCTTTAATATGTGAAATGTGACAAACGGTTTATGTAGAAACACAGATGTCCCTTCAATACAGGTTATAGAGCCCATGAGATCAAAATGACAGATGTCTGGAGCTTTGAGCTTATTTATATGCTAGTGGGTAGGCAAACAAACAAACTTATGCTAATACAAAAAAAATATATATATATTTATTTAAATGTCGAACCAATAAATAAACAAATAAATATACTTCTTTAAATTAAAAATTTCTCTTCCAGCATTACAGATTATATGCATCATCTCGTTTGCTATATATATATATGTGTGTATGTGTGTGTGTATATATGTATGTATATATATATATATATATATATATATATATATATTCAGTAAGTGTAATCCATACAAAAGAGATGCGTGCCGCAGAACAACGAATAAACTCAATATTTATTAAAAAGAGAACTCGAACAACGACATCTAACGCAACGTTATTGCAAGACCAAGAACTGAGGAAAACTAAGGGCTAAAATATACAAAGGAGATCGTTAACAGAACAGGGAACAGGTTTGAAACTCAATTAGAAACAAACTACAAACTTGTTACCATGGCAACAAACAAAGAATGAGAGCTCAGACAAACAGGAACAGGGAAAAGTAAACAGATAGGTAGATAGATAGATAGATAGATAGATAGATAGATAGATAGATAGATAGATAGATAGATAGATAGATAGATAGATAGATAGATAGAGAATACATTAAAAAATAAATGTTTATTTATTTATTTGTCAAGTAAATAAATAAATGAACAGATGTAAATCTTTCAATTTAAACTTTCTGTCCAAAAAAAAACAAGATAGCATTTAAAAATCAGACTGAGAAAACGTTTTACTGTAAATCATGCAAGGAATATCAACCACAGAGAGCAAAGAGATGAGCTTTGATAACCAACATCTCAGAAACAACATGCAAGTTTTAGCAGCCTTATCAAAAATTGAGAAGTCAGTCATACAGTAATATCTCTCATCATAATGTTTACGTGTCGCACATTCTCTGCCTTACAAAATCTCCAGCCGGATGGGAAGATCTGAGACGGGATCCGACAGAACATGGTGCGCTGTGGGCAGGACATGAACTCATGGAAACCGGACAGTCTGTGATCCCTAGACATTATTAAGGAGGTTTCGCAGAAACTTTCTTCCATTTCAGCCTTTCGCTTTCCCAGAATCTGTCAATCGTCATTAACAGCGGATGAGAGATTGAAACCTGCTTCAGTCTCTGGTGCAAAACTGCTTCAGAACGGCTGTGGAGATTCAATGAAAGATCTCTATCATCAGCAGAAATCATGACGAGATGCATCTCTTCATTTAATCTCGACTTATCAGGGGCCGAGCACAGAAGGATGATGACAGCGCCACCTACTGGTCAGAATTTTTTTTTTTAATATATAAAATATTCACATATTTTACTGTAACCAGGTTGTTTATACTTTTTTTTTAAATCAAAACCAGATTTTTATTTCTTGGTGTCTTCTATCGTGCTTTTGGAAATTGTTTTGAAGATTTTAATTCATGCAAATTCATCGCAGAGCAAACTAAATACACACACATCATTATACTGGAACAGATTAAGATTGCAAGATAAAGGAGATGCCCTTAATTAAAATGCCTCGTAAAGTAGCGAAGACTTTGTCTCAAGAATGACACTTTTGGTTCTTTGCATTCGGCCTAATTAGGACGTCACCTTGAGAAAATGATTTATTTCATCTCAGGAATGCAGACGTATAAATCAAGGACCAGGAGATCTAATGGTATTCATAAAAGTCCCTGGCAGAACGTTTTATCTGAGTATGTGGTTGTTTTCCCTCGTCATAATTCTTTCGCTCAAAGCAAAAAAAAAAAAAAAAAAACGTTCCTCGGCTCCATTGAGTCATCAAATAACAGGCGTCTGTAAAGCAAGACCCAGTATTCCTGAAGCCAGCGTATATGGACAATAGATTCAGCTCTCCGTGTGTTCAACTCCAGCCATTCCCCTCATCAATCCTGTGATTTATAACAGCGAAAGGTTAGATGGTGTCTTTCCACAGTTTTTAAATGAATGGCTCACTTTGCAATTAAATCTTTCTCTCCTTCTCTTCCTGTGCACTTTTCCATGCATTGAGAGGGAGGCCTGGAACGCTCCCAGTGTTGGAGGCGAAGAGAACGAATGTATTTTCATTGGCACCGAAGCTGTCCAGCTGAAATTAACCGTGTATGAAATGTGCTGAATATTACGGATGGCATCCGGGCCAAGAAAGACAGTTGGTCTCAAACCCCAGACCGCGCTCGCCTCGCTATCTTTCAGAACCGGTCTAACTTTGGCCCGCCGGCCCACGCCAGAACCTCCAGCTTGCTGAATCACACTTCTAATGAGTTGAGACGGGACGCTCAGGGTCGGCCGTGATCCCGATCCCAGACAAAAGCTCTGGACGTGCAGCTTTTGCACTCATTTTGAGTTCTGTTTCTTCCACTGGTGCATTTTCACTCAGGAAAACGTGTTCATTCGTAACGTTGCTTGAACAAATGCAAGCGCATCCATGCAAACATCAGGGTTTATTGGACTGAAAACCTTCCAGTTATACGATACTGCTCAAGAGTTTGGGGTCAGACAACTAAATTATTATGTTTATTCAGCAAAGTTGCATTAAACTGATCAAAAGCGACAGTAAAGACTTAAAAAAAGTTAAATACATAAATGCTGTTTATTTGAACTTTGTCCATCAAAGAATCCTAAAAAGAATGTGGTTTTTTCAACACTGATAATAATCATAAATGTGTCTTGAGCATCAAATCATCATATCAGAATTATTTCTGAAGGATCATGTGACACTGAAGACTGGAGTAATGATGCTGACAATTCAGCTTTGATCACAGGATATAAATTACACTTTACTATATATTCACATAGAAAACAGATGATTTAAATTGTAATACTATTTCAGAATTTTTATTGTATTTTTGATCAAATAAATGTAGCTTTAGTGAACTATGGAAGCTTGTTTACGCCACAGAATAAAAAATAACATGACATTTTTGCATGATATAAAGTTACAATTGTGAGTTATAAAGTCAGAACTGTGAGAAATAAACTTGCAATTCTGACTTTATACCATGCAATTGGGAGATAAAAAGTGAGAATTGTATGATATATAGTCGCAAATGCATGTTATAAAGTCAGAAGTGTGAGTTGTAAACTTGCAATTCTGAGGAAAAATGTCAGTCTTTATAACTCGCAATTGTGATTGAGATCAATTTTATGAGATAAAAAGTCAGAATTATCTTTTTAAAGTGTTTTATTCTGTGAAACAAGCTTCCATAGTGAACTGAAGAGACTATTCATAAAGTCAGTTTTCTGCAATAACAGAAAATGATCTAAATGGGCCTTGAAACAAGCTTACATTACACTAGAACATGCATACAGCTGCTTTAAGAGTGAACCCATCTCACGTCGGGCTTCAATAACGCCCCAGAAAGAAAGTACACTCTCCTTCTAGTGCGTCTTATGAGACTTTTCATTAAGAACATGATCCCGTTCACCTGTGACACACACTCTCGCGTGTCTGTCCTTCACTGGGATTTTTGCAGAACAGCCTGAATTGATGTTGTGACCTTGAAGTCAGCATTAATATCGCTTGCGTTTGATGCCGTGACTTTCAGCCATGCTGTAATGACAAGACGAGAGGATTATAAGCGTTCGGAAAATCTTAATTCTTTTCGTAATTATCTTTTGGCCCGAAACCGTCGACAGTATGGTTTCCTTTAGGACTCATTATTTCCACCGCAGTGAAGTGATCTACAGAAGGGGTTTGGCGCTTAAAATTGATGGAGGGAAGCCAAAACCTCCAGCGCAAGGAGCGAGAGAGAGGAAGGTGCAGCTCTTCAGAAAACTTTTACAAACTCTGTATAGCGACCTGGCGTGAGGTGATGAGAAACGCCTGCACATGTGGGATGATTGTTGTAATATTTTATTTTTTTAAAGATTTGGAATAGAAATTCCTCCAGCGGTGGAGAAACAACAGAGACGCTGTGTTCAGCTTGTTCTATTGAAGCTTTACATTTATTTATGTAAAAAAATAAAAATAAAATCAGTTCATTTGGATGATCCACGTCACTGATTCAGTTCATCACACACATATTTGCTTTATAGCACATATTTAATTAAAAGCTGATATGTTTTACCATGCATTCAATAAAGATACATTTATTCTAGTTGTTTTAGTTTTTAAATGAGTTAGTTTCATTTATCCGCACAGTTACAATAGCTTAATATGTGGGAGATATTATAGAGAGTGACTATAGAGAGTGACAATATTGTATTGCAATAGGTAGCAAAACTAGTTAGCACATCCTTTGTAATTGAAAAGGTTTAATGAAAAAATATGGTTATGGTCACACTTAAAATAGTTACAAAATAGATGTGTGAGATGATGATAACTTTAACCATTAATTGTACCCAGCATATATGTAAAATGTTACCAGAGAGAGAGAGAGAGAGAGAGAGAGAGAGAAGAGGAGGTAAAGAGAGAGAGAGAGAGAGAGAGAGAGAGAGAGAGAAGAGGAGGTAAAGAGAGAGAGAGAGAGAGAGAGAGAGAGAGAGAAGAGTAGGTAAAGAGAGAGAGAGAGAGAGAGAGAGAGAGAGAGAGAGAGAGAGAGAGAGAGAGGAGGTAAAGAGAGAGAGAGAGAGAGAGAGAGAGAGAGAGAGAGAGAGAGAGGAGGTAAAGAGAGAGTGGGACCAAGAAAGGGACCCAGAGAATGAAAGAGAGCAACAGTTACAATCTTCTTTTATCCTTTCCCTGATCATGTGACTTTGACCCAAATGTGAGACGTTCAAACTGACAAATCAGACAATGGCAACTTCCCCCATCGTACTAAAGGTGTGACAGTTCATCGACCCCCGAAGTTCACACATGTTGTCCTACAGGCCTTGATCACTATCAGCCCCTCGGTGTCTTCAGGAACTCCACATGGTCCTCGTGCTGAAAGAGGGGCTGGAAAACAGTAAAGCAAATGTCTTTGTTCATTTCAAATATCTTGGATTATTTTCAATCCTACAATGTCAATGAATCGATTCACTGATTCAGTTCCAGCATCACACTTTTAGGGCTTTGTATAGCAAACACAAATTAGCCTGAAGTCTATTTGTTTTAGTTTTTAACTTTGTTTAATTGGTAACACTTTACAATAAGATTCATCAGTTAACTCCATTAGTTAACATGAACTAAGAATGAACAATACCTCATCATTAATTAATCTTAGTTAATATTAATTTCAACATTTACTAATACGTTATTTAAATCAAAGGTTGTATTTGTTAACATCAGTTAATGCACTTTGAACTAACATGAACAATTAAAAAAAATTATTAGCAATTAATAAATATGGCTTATTGTTATTCATGTTAGATAATGCATTAACTATACATTAAAGGTGCATTGCGCAACATTTCATGTTAAAAATACCCGTTTTTCTAACCCGTACATGCTTAAACAATTGCCTGATGGGCTGAATGAGCCCTTCTATGATCACTGCGATTGCCTCTATAATCCTGTACAGTAAAATAAATAAGAGGGATTCGGGACGGAATCGACTGGGCGTGACGTCATGCGCGTTCACGCTCACCTGGCTATGTCTGGCAGGTTTGTGTATTCGCCGCCATTATCCGCATCAGTGAAGACAACTCAAGCGACTTTTGCAAAAGTAGAAGATGGATTCAAAGAGACCGGCTTCTAGTTCATCCCAAACCCCAACGCAAACTCCACGTAACCGCGTGCACAACTCTGGTTGCAGTTTCGCGTGTCGCCAGAAGGGGGCATAGTTCTGCAAAAACTCAGAGACTTGCGCAATGCACCTTTAACATTAACTAATGAACTGTTCAAGTTTAATGCTGTCGCCCCGATTGCGATTTTTCTTTCTAAAACATTCCTTCAGACAGTATGTCTCTAATTAAATTAGTAATTAAAGTTAAAAAGTTTTTGTCTTTTTAAGTAGCTTAAATGTACTGAACTTTTTGTTCGTAACACACTGCAGCTAACAAGTTTTAAATACTAATTATAAACCGCTTGTTTACAGTTTCATCCTTTCAAAGTAGCGGGTAGAAAACAGCGGGTAAACGATATTAAACCATGAAACCTCCAGCTTGGTTTGTAATGAGCTGCGAAACACATGAGTTTCAGGTTGTTTTCCTGAGTGTGTGTCAGATCCGTGGCTGATCTGAAGCGCAGAGGTAGATAATGAAGTGTGTGTGAGATGAAGCGCTAATCATCACAGCAGATTTCTGTTGCTCTCAGCGAGATGGTGAGGAGGACGCTGGCAGAAACCAGCAGAGCCCGTTCTGTTCACCTGGCACAATGAGAGAAAGACGTTCTGTTGTGACGCTCAGATGTGGAAACAAGCCAACAGAAGATCTGAAACTTCACATAAACTTGACCTGTAAAAAATCTTTACAGAGACACTATAGGGTTAGCTAAACTCAGAATTTAACTAGTTTTTCTTCAATATGTTTGCTCTTTTACACTTTTTCAACTTTAGATAGAGATATTTAATTTAACAGAACTACAACGAACGGCTCGTTTGGACTACAATGCGACCATAGGAACAAAAT
>NC_140232.1:34466517-34504017 GCF_951802725.1 Rutilus rutilus | reverse complement strand
GAATGTCCCTTAAGAGCTCTTAAAATGTTCGAGAAAAAAGAAAGAAAGAAAGATATCCAATGACGTGTTTCAGGTTACTTTTACACCTGCCGTTCAAAGGACTTTTCTCAATTTTCCCCTAAAGCAACAAACACGACTTTACAAAGCCATAAATATGATTTGTCTAAAAGTGCATCTGTGCAAATTCCCAGCATTGGTTTCTCCATGTTCCGACTGTAGAGGTTGAGCTTTCTGTGGGCGTTTACAGCAGTAATAAGCCTCATCCGTGTGTTCTTCCACGAGATGCATTAGAGCTGTCATTTGCACCGCAGAAATATGACGTCTACACACTAATGATTTGCAGAACTGTGTGAGGAGATGCCTTCCATGAATCACACAAATGCATTCTCGCATTCGCATTAGCAGAGTGAGATTTACGCTGCCGTGGTTATCATGCTAATGCATTGTAAGAACACAGTAAATCACTGTACTGCACATCTTAGCTCCACCCGGGTGATTTTCTCCATGTGCTGCTCGCGATTCACTTCCGTTTCTAATGCAAATGCACCAGAACACGACACTGCACTGCCCATATGAAACCACAGATTAATACTGAGATTACACATATCAATCCTATAAAGCTTTCACAGTTGAAACACACAAAAAAGCCTCTAAATGATCAGCATGATCTGATAAACCTGTTGCACATAGTCTAGTACTTCATGCCTTCTGTCGTCTAATTGAGTGACTTTTTTTTAACAAGTAAAAATCTTTTAGTATAATTGTGCAAACGTCCTCCTTCTGCTCTCTTTTCTAGGGGAAATCTTTACCGATTTCTATCGTAAAAATAAATAAAAATTAAACGTATAACTTTGATGTTAGTAATATTTCAAGATGAACATTTACTGTACTGAAGAGACTTATATATTTTTATGTGAAAAATCACGAGTATCAAATATGATCATCAGGCTTTTGAGGAAGATTTATTTGTTCATCATTGTATTGCATTATATGTTTTAAAACTAGAGCTTTGATCATAAAACTAAGCATTAAAATATCATCTTACTAAGACATATTGGTGGATATTGATATTAATATGCATTTTATGTAAGTATCTGCTGTATAAATGTCTCATTGATTTACATTACAAGCATCAGAATTTCATCTTACTCTTTGTCCATATAAATATCAGCATCTGCAGCAAATTGCATATTTTTTGCTCAGTTTGGGCCTCTAAATAAAATTGAGGGAGGATGTTCCTCCATATTCTCAATACATCCTACTATATGATCCATAAAAGCAAATATAATCCTCAAAACAAAACAAAAAACAAAAATGTTGTCTAAAGGTTCGACAAACTGGTCCATTTCAAATAATTTTATTTTTCTGACTATTATTTCATATTTTACAGGGTTTATGTTGTTAATAAAATTTGTATAGAGTTTTATCTTAAAAAAAATGAAACATGGTTAATTGAATGATAATGGGCTCATAGCTACATCACGTCAGAAAACAAGTAACATTAGCAAAATTGGTCCTAGAAAATCTCAGGCATTTGTGTTTCCATCTCCAAATCCAGCCATCCAGAGCTCTGATCCTGATTAATCTCAAGAGGGGCTTTTTGTCACAATGGATCCACAGAGCAAAGTAACCTAGCAACAAATAACCGCTATTACTATCTTGGAAATCATTTTGTTCCCCCCGACGTCCAACACTCTTAAAAATAAAGGATCTTTGTTGGCATTGATGGTTCCATTAAGAACCTTTAACATGCATGGGACATTTTATTGAACAAAAGTTTCATTATAATGAAATAAGGTTCTTAAAATGTTCTTACACTGAGAAAAAAATGGTTCTTTTAAAGGACTGTTCACTTGAAGGTACTTTGAGGAACCAAAAATGGTTCTTCTATGGCATCACTGCCAAAATCCCCTTTATTTTTGAGAGTGAACCTACAGGTTAACCACAGTGAAGGACTGTATGGCTGTTTCTTTGTTTTATGTCACCATATTCATAAAGTCACAGTCTGAAGTGTGCAAACAACATAAAATGTTGCTATTTATGTTTGACTCAAACCTTCATTCAGCGTCATGCTGTTCAAAACACACGTCTGAACTGCTGTTTTTCATTCAACGACACACTTGCACTGATAAAAACATATAACAGACATTTAAGGTGAAGTTCATAACATCTACAGGCTCATATCAATTAAATGAGATTGTAATATGTTTCCAACCCCATGTCATTCAACATGTGGCAGGAATGAGACAGCATGGCGGTCTAAATCGGCCAGTATAGGAAAGAGGAAATCCAGATGTTTGGCTTCCTCACATGAATATATTTATCTGCCATACTGTTTAAATTCAGCACAAGAGCCAAAGTGAACACAAAGAGAGAGTAATAATGAGCAGAGAATCTGATACGCAGCAGATTCATCTCAGGGCGGCTAAAAGCTTCAGAATGAACACAGATGTACAGTGTGAATTTGAGAGCTCACACATTACATGGAAATCAGATTAAGGCAAAGTATTATAATCATTTGTACATCTACTGGTTAGTTTAACACCTTGTCTTTCTCGCACACTGGATTGGCCAATCAGTTGTGTTCGTGTAGACGCCTCTAGTGGTTGATGTTAGTAACACAAGCTATTTCTTTTGTATGAACACGTACATCTTTAAAAAATAGAGGATTTGCAATGGAAGAACCATTTTTGGAAAACTTGCAGTGATCAGTTCTAAAAAGAACCTTTTCTTTTTGTGTGTGTATGTGTGAAGAACATTTAAAATAACTAAAGAACCTTTTGTGCATTTGAAAGGTTATATGGATGTTAAAGGTTCTTCATGGAACCTTTAATGCCAGTAAAGAACCTTTACTTTTAAGACTCTTACCTCTCAGTAGGTCCTTCAGGGTGTCGTTTAGGGCTGAAGTGTCTAAGTCACAACATCTAGCTACTGGAGTGCCTCAGGGCTCGGTGCTGGGACCACTTCTCTTCTCCATCACTAGGATCTGTCATTCAGAAACATGGTTTTTCCAATCACTGCTAAAAAACTGCTTCGTTAGCCAACTGTGGTCGCAAGTTCTGTCGTTATCATCATAGTTCAACGATTCAGTGTTTCCCGAAACCGTCGTTCTAACGAACATTCGCAAGCAGCATCACAAAGTTGAGTGTTTGGAACGACAGATTTCGACCTGTGGTTAGAAGCAGTTTTTTGTCCGCATGACATGTAAACTCAATAAATCCTGATCTTGGGCAAAATAAGCAAGCTGACATTCAGTACAACCTGTATCTTTTATTTAGAATACATACAAATGTCATTTACGTCATTTACGTCTGTCAGAAGATTTAAAGCGTCATTTTTGAAGAGTGCACATGTGCAAAGTGCTCTACTATGTAAGAACGAGCCTATGATTGAATCTGGAAATAAAGCAAAATAACTGAAGAAAATGAGAAATAGTCCTCAGATGCCATATCCGTAACTTCGTACTATGGTAGTTAAGCAGCGAGTTACGGCGTTGTACGGGAAACACAGCCCAGACTGGACTATTGTAATGCTCTCAGGCCTTCCAGCATCACTGTCAAACCTGCAACTGATCCAGAAGCAAGAGTGGTCTTTATCGAGCCGAAGAGTCACACCTCTCTTCATAAAATCGCACTGATTGCCAATTGCTTCTCGTACCAAATTCAAGGCACTGATGTTTGCCCACAGAACAACCACTGGCTCTGAATCCATAAACCTAAACTCACTACTTCAGACGTATGTGTTTTGTATTATTGGATTTATTGTTTCGATTGCTCTTCTCATTTGTAAGTCGCTTTGGATAAAAGCGTCTTCTAAATGATTAAATGCAAATGTGAGAGTGTACTTTTAAAACCCTTTGTTTAAACATCCACCTCAGGATAGTTTCAATAATCGTGCTTTTCTTCTAGGATGTTTGAGGACTAGTTTAGGCACGCGAGTTGAGCTTCTTGGCTGTTTAGAGCATGCATGTAAATGTACACTTTTCTTGCGTTTAGCACAAGGACACACACACACACACAATACTGTGCAATTCTGAGCTTTAAAGTGATAAATATTGAGGCGAGAGAGGTCTTGATGGATCCACTGCTGGAGCGAACAGGACAGACCAGTGAAGGGGAAATGGATACATGACAGAAAGCTGGTGATCTGAGACATGAGAGGCAGTGGTCAGGACTAGACGGAAATCAATACGAGAACAGCGGCCATTTAAGACTGCCAGAGAAAGACATTGGATTTGCATTATTCATGCAAAGACAATTGTTTAATCCATTTTAGGGGCGTAATTATATCTAATTGTGCTGTGGACAGGGCAAAGCTGAAACAAATGGCTGTAGGTTTATTGAGCTATGCTTGAAGTGTAAACACTGTAAAATTGAATTCTGAAAGAGTATGTTTGTCTTGTTTTCCAGTAAAAACGTCCACACATCCTTAAAACTAAATAAATTGACCTGAAAATCAAATATGCACAAGACACAAGAGGCTTGTTTTCCAAGAATATATCAACATTCTGTATAAATGTATTTTGTTTCCTAGTTCTTCTGCCAGGGCAAAAGACAAATTACAGGTGAATTTATCTTGTCTCGAGGATGTTTAGATATCGATTCAGATGTGCTTTTTACAGCGAGAAAACATTTATACTAGATTAATGGCTTGGGTTTGGTATGTAATAATTCTCCACAATCTTTATATTCGCACTATGTTGCCACTGTTCTATTTTAATTCCAAACCCTGTCAACCTATAACCTCCCTTGTCAATGCAATCTGGTCATGTGACTCTCCTGCAGGTGAACTCTGACCCCTCTGTGCAGGTCGGTGCTTTTAAATTGGTTCCACGTCACCTGTCATAGTGCTACTGTCAGAGACCTGTGAGCAGATGGGAGGAAAAGATACAGTAAACAGTCTCAATAAAAAAATCTCTCATAATCAGGTTTCAAAATGCATGTACGTCTGCAAGAGTGCAAGTTCTGTAAATACATGACGATACAACATCATGTTGTTCCAACCCCATATTATGTTTCCACACAAAGAAAGTGGATGAAAACAACAATCTAACTAATTTGCATAATGCCATCCTCTAGTCTTGATTGGCTGAACAGCGTCTCTTAGCCCCGCCCTCAAACACTGTAGTGTATCTGAGACTGGAAGAGTTTGGTTCGTGTTGTTCATGTCGAGAAGACGCTGTTTTCTGCTGACAAAGCAAATCCACTTTGATGAGATTGATACGGTAAAACCCACGCCATCGTTACTGTTCGTATCACTGTGATCAAGAGCTGAGATTCAGATATGATAATGAGCGTTTGGGTTTCTGACCGATCACAGCAGACTGGACAATCTGACCAATCACAGCAGAGCAGCTCTCAGAGAGGCGGAGTTTAGAGACTGAATCTTTGAACGAACCATTTCAGACTCTTTGAGAAATGAGATGATGTGCAATGTACATTATTAGAAAATTCAAGTGTTTTTTGACCTTGGATGCATGTGAATCTATTGTAGGAGACGCCAAAAACAAAATTAGGAAGCTTTAAAAGAGCACAGTAGGGGGACTTTGAAGGTTATAAAGCAAGGCAGAGCTTGAATATATAAACAGTGTGACAGTCAGCTGATGTTCGTGACATTGCATAAACTTTTTCCAGTTAATTGTGCCTCTTATGCAATTAGCTAATTGCAGCCACACTAATTATTCAGTGGAGCATGAGAAATGTGTTGTTCCATCAGTAAGGACGTCTGAAGCCCTGGAGACCGTGAGATCAGCGGCGCAAATCTGACAAAGCTGCGGGAAACATCTCTCATGACTATCTACAGGAGACGAGCAGAGAAAACACACATGAGAGCTGTCATCGTGTTCTTACATCGCAGGGTCAAGCATTTACAAACAACAGCATTTAAACACGGTCATGTGACTCTCTGGCAGAAGCAAACCTGACCTCAGATAACCTCAGGTAACCAGCTTGATATTAACTAAGCTGGGTTTGAGCATCTCTTTAGCCTGTCACGAGCTCATCCTTCAGCTCAAATAGACGATGCATCAACTCTTGAGTGATCCGTGACAGAATTGAATTGAGAGCTTTCCACCTCATTTACCGAGGTCGAATCCAGATGAGACAAACTCGAGCGCTCGCGTCTTGTTCTCTGAATTCTGATGTGCACATCACCCTTCAAATGAACTTACGGCGAGTTCACAAAAGTGATCAGGGAATGAATCAATGTTGTCAGGGCCCAAGAAGTGTTTGTTTGTGCGTGGCTGTTTTTTATAAGCTCGTTTTACCTTAGAGGCCAATACTTAAATTAAGAGCGCTTTGATTGAAGACGCCTGTCTGGGACGAAGATGAGGAAAGTCTGAGGAAACAAGAGAGTGAAACTTTGAAAGAGAAAAGCAGAGTTGACCTTAAAGATGAAGTTTCAAGTGGCACCAAACAGAATTACAGAGAATAATTTGATTTGCATTTCCAGAAGGAAATAGCTTAGTGTTGTTATTAACTAAAACCATTAAAAAGTATTTTTCAATGTGTATGTGTGTGTGTGTGTGTGTGTGTGTGTGTGTGTGTGTGTGTGTGTGTGTGTGTGTACCTACTTAACTATATTTTGGGGACTAATTTGTACCCAGAAAAGACCACAACCTGACAAAATCTCCAAAAACCTCCCTTTAGGGACGTCCTCATTTGTAGATCTGGTTAAAAAAATTAAGTAAGTAAAGTTTTTTTTTTTTTTTTTTAAATGCAAAACTGCAGAAAGTTGTGTGTGGTGGGTAGGTTTAGGGGTGGGTTTGTGTGTGTGTGTGTGTGTGTGTGTGTGTGTGTGTGTGTGTGTGTGTGTGTGTGTGTGTGTGTGTGTGTGTGTGTGTGTGTGTGTGTGTGTGTGTGTGTGTGTGTGTGTGTGTGTGTGTGTGTGTGTGTGTGTGTGTGATGGGTAGGTTTAGGGGTCGGGTTAGTGTAAGGGGAGAGAATACACAGTTTGTACAGTATAAAAACCATTACGTCTATGGAATGTCCCCCATTTAGATAGCTAAGTAAACGTGTGTGTGTGTGTGTGTGTGTGTGTACCTACTTAACTATATTTTGGGGACTAATTTGTACCCAGAAAAGTCCAAAACTTGACAAATTCTCCAAAAACCTCCCTTTAGGGACGTCCTCATTTGTAGATCTGGTATAAAAATAAATAAATAAATTTTTTTTATTTTTTTTTATGTAAAACTGCAGAAAGTTGTGTGTGGTGGGTAGGTTTAGGGGTCGGGTTTGTGTGTGTGTGTGTGTGTGTGATGGGTAGGTTTAGGGGTGGGTTTGTGTGTGTGTGTGATGGGTAGGTTTAGGGGTCGGGTTTGTGTGTGTGTGTGTGCGTGTTTGATTTATATTACATTGTGGGAACCAAATGTCCCCACAAGGATAGTAAAACCTGAGATCACCTCCATTGTGGGGACCAGCCAGCCAGCGGTCCCCATGAGGGCAATGGGTAAATAAACATACTAAATTATATTTTTTTGAAAATGTAAAAATGCATAAAGTTTTCTGTGATGGGTAGGTTTAGGGGTAGGGTTAGTGTAAGGGGACAGAATATACAGTTTATACTGTATAAAAACCATTAAGTCTATGGAGAGTCCCCACAAAGATAGTGAACCAGACATGTGTGTGTGTGTGTGTGTGTGTGTGTGTGTGTGTGTGTGTGTGTGTGTGTGTGTGTGTGTGTGTGTGTGTGTGTGTGTGTGTGTGTGGGTGTGTGTGTGTGTGTGTGTGTGTGTGTGTGTGTGTGTGTGTGTGTGTGTGTGTATATAACTTACACCAAAAATTTGGCAAAAAAACTAAACTAAAATTAAAGCTAACAAGAAATGAAATATATATTATTTTTAGTTAGCTTTATTTTTATTTTTAGCCACATTTTTTTTGGCATATCAATTGCCATATCTGATGAATAAAATAACAAAATAATCAAGTCAGCAAAAGGACAGTGGTCAGTCAAACAGAACGTCCAGCCCAAACTCACTCCACTGGTCAAACAAACAAACCACTGTTTCACAGATTCAAAATCCCAGTGACCGACTCACACTGACTCAGACTCTCAGACCAGACACGGGTTCAGACATCTTCACATCTTCAGCAGAGAACCACAGACATGGGGACTTGTGACTTGGTGACTTGGACTCGAGTCGCTATTTTTATGACTTGTGACTTGACTTGACAAAAAATAAAATACTTGAGACTTGACTCGGACTTGGAAGTTAAAGACTCGGGACTTGACTTGACTTGAGACACGATGACTTGAATGACTTGAGTGTTAATCACATAATTTTTTTCAGTTTGAATATAAAATATATAAATTATTTTAAAAAATAAAGTTGATTACCCAGCTGGAGCGCAGGCTGAGAATAGCGTGGTCATGACTGGATCACTACACTATCATCAGTCGCGCCCTCTCGTACCTTGCACACCACGCCCACTTAGATCAGATATCACATCAACATGTCAGCCGGAGGGGTACTGAGGGTCATCGCTTTCGGCTTCGAGAATTATTCACAAGATGGCAAAAGACGAACAGCGCTTTGCAAGACATGCACCATTAACATCGCGGGCGCGGCCAACTCTCACGCATTCACCGTGAGACACACGCGACACTGACTTTTCACACGCTCTCATTCATTTTCTCACGCACAGAAAAATCGTGACACAAGAGCAGGTTACGATATAAAAAAATCTCAGCTCTCAGATTCTGTCATTTTTATTACGAAATTCAAACAATAAATACCGTTTTGGCGCTTGTAAATGTGACGCAGATCCCTAGCGCAGCACGTGAACCGATCATCTCTAGCTAGTAAATAAACACGAATGAACAATGTTGAAAGATACAGTAGCCTACAGCTGAACTTACCGAAATGTATATTCCTCATACATAATATCGACCAATCAATCAAACAAATGGGTCAATAAAACAGCTGGAGAACAATTATGTCACATAACATTTACCTCAGGAAAGCCATTTGATGACCATATAGGCTATTAGTTAGTTGGCTAGAAAAAGTATTTTGCTAAATATGTGTACTATATTACATATTTATTATATTTTTACTTATCATTAAATAAAGTTGTTATTATAATAAAAAACGCATTATATCTCTCTGTATGATTACAGCATTAGGTGAGTTGTTTTTTTCTTGAGAAAAATTAGTGCCTATCTTGTGTAGCCTACCTAATATTTATCCAAATGAGTCAATATTAAGTCAGATCACAATAATTGAATTGAAATAATAAAAAAGCGTAGCTTACCAGAAATTGTACCATGTAAACATTGTAACATGTTGTCACTAAACCGAATACAATTCAGTTTAGTTACTAAAATGTTTTGACTATTACAATACACTTATTGTAAACACAGTTTACGTACAACATTAAACTTTGTTACATTTTAAACACTGTTGGCAGAAGTGAAAAATAATTAATTTTATGAAGTTACAATTTTGCTTGATTCCATGATGTATTTTACTGAACATGAGTATTTACAATGCAAATCCAAATTATTGTAATTTATTGACAGTAACTGATATCTTGTCTTTTCACTTTATTAAGATCAGATTCTGCAGGTAAAATTACAATAATAAGGTGACTTGACTTGGACTTGACTTGACCTACTACAGGACTTGACTTGACTTGACATAGCCTGTGACTTGACTTGACTTGACTTGCCCAAGAAAAAAATACTTGGGACTTACTTGAGACTTGAAGGTTAAGACTTGAGACTTACTTGAGACTTGCATATGTATGACTTGGTCCCATCTCTGGAGAACCATAACAAACACTCCTGAGAACCAGAACACGTGTGTTTGGATGGTCAAGTTAAAATCAACTCGCTTTGCAGCCAACACAGAGAATCAAATTAACTTTAAAATAAACTAAATTAATCAAAAAACTAACAAATAGTGTGTGTCTAAGCAGGGTTTGAAATGAACTTTTTTACTAATTTGGCTACTAAAGTTACCAAAAAAATAAATAAAAGAAAAAAGAAGAAAAAAATAAAATAAACCAGATTAACTACGTCACAACGTAGGACTGGATTGTTTTTTTTTTTTCATTCATTCATTTCTTATTCAAACTAAATCCTGTCATCCAGCATCTCCTCCCTTCCTCTTTCATCCTCATCCTTTTCTCCAAAAATGTATTTTAGGTGTCCAGATCACAAAGAACATCAAAAAAATCTAGGATGTTGGAAGATAACAATGTCTTTTCTGTTCACCAAATGCTTTATAATCTTCACTGTTGCTTCAATGCAAATGAACAAACGCGCCATTATTTGTTGCGTATGACGTGTGTGTTCAAGTAGATATGAGCAGATTCTGTGCAATACTCTGTATTTAATATATCATGATGACTTTGCGCTAAATCTGCACAGATTTGTCTTACACGAACTTCCCCAGTAAAGCGAGTAACACGGCAAATTGGCTCGTGATCTGACAGCGTTTCCCGCCACACTTGATTTTTAACCGCATTTGTCGGGTGTTAATTTCAAACCCTGTGTCTAAGAAAGAAGCGCCCAGGTGGACTTTTGCACCTTTGATTATGAAATATTGCCGTGTTTTCATGAGCAGACGTTTGGCTCCTGGCGAGAGTCACCAGGACACGAGGAGCAGGTGTCCGGCAGAACCGTGACCCCGGAGCCGATGCCAGACTTGGCACGTTCCTGACCTCGCTTTCACACCATCTCCTGCTGAGGGGCATTATGGGGAGGGAAATACACCAGGGTTTGTAGTTGGCATGATGCTGGAATTAAATTCACCATGAAATCAAAAATAGACAATAGAGGGTACAGTATATGCACTGACGTCACTTTCCTGCAGGAACAACATCATTTAATAGAGGAAACTGCCAAAACACGAGTAAAACAAACGATTATCAGTTTAAACTAAAGGTTGGACTCGATATAAAGTTCCTTACAACTTACCAAAGATCCAGTGATCTGTGGATATTGACATGCAGCAGGAATCATGTTTCCTGACATTTATATGAGCCTGATTTCAACGGCGGGAAATACATAAAGTAAATTTGCCTGTGAACGCTTTATATAAATACAATATAAGTCTAAATCCATGTTATCACTCATATCAATGTTATATATATATATATATATTCATATCGTCCAGCCTTAAAACTTGTATAGTTTTTTGTCAGTGTTTATTTAAAAACATCCAATTATGCAGAATATACAATGGTAAATATTAAATTGATGAGTTGTCAATACAATATATAACAATACAATATATAGGCGATGATTTTACCCCTAAAATCAGCATATTGACACAAAATAATAACTGCAAATCCACCTTTCTCTGCCTGGATCCAGTTGTTTCTGTGAATCGAAGCGATCCATTTGCTTCTTCTGTAGCTCAGATTTCTTGTCAAATCTAGTTGTAGTCAATCTCAAAGCTCTTTCCCGTTTTAAATGTGTTTTTCAGGGAGAAAACTAAAGCTGCCGCTCAGTGTTTCTGCCACTCAGTGTGTGTGTGACCGCAGTCACTCCGGCCGACGGTGACGCCACACGCATACACACCATTCTTGTTCTTCAATGGAATATTGCGGTACTTATTCTAAATGATTTATCGGTGCACATCAATATCAATTTGTTGAATTGATGTTTCTGGTAATCTTGAATCAGAATAAGTTCCTTTTGCAGCATCTCTTCTCTTCTCTGATGATGTGGGCGGGGCAACCTGTCACTCACATGAGATCAGCCAATAGCAAACCACAACCATCCAATCAATTCCCCACGGACAAAATCAAGCCCCGCCCACATTTGTTCTCGTTCCAAAAGCGTTTCACTCGGATATACGGCATAATAGGGGAGAAAAGACGATCACAGCTTCCATTTCATGCTGACTCTAATGAAATTAGATTAGATTTACATCAATTCTCCTCAGGTTAACCGTAACCTTAGCAGAGAATCACATTAACTATCAACGTGATCCCACTAAACACATTTCAAAGCCAACTAACAACAATCTCAATACATCTCAACCTCAATAAAAAAAAAAACTCAAACACTGACAATCAGGTTGCAAAACGCATTATCGTCATCTTTTTCTGAAACACAAACTCAGCAAATACAAAATACATTTAAAGAGAATTCTGTCATCCTTCACTCAAGCTCATGTTGATCCATGCAAAGACGCTGGATAAAAGTAAAGCACCATAACAAATTCCCTATACAATATTTCCAGTTTTTGAAAGACCAGATGATATGAGAAACTGATCCATATTTAAACTTTATTCAATGAAAAGGTGCTCATTTATTTTAGTTCATCGCACTGAACTCAATATAAAGTGGAAGAAAAGGAGAATTTTTTATTTCATTAAAAAACTCATTTTATTGTGCTATTATGTCACCTTTCATTAGAAAAGAGGAGCGTGAATATAGAAATTAAGAAGGAATTTTAGGCAGATTTGGCAGTTGCTTCCAGAACGGTGGGTCCATTAAAACTCATTCAGTCATCTGTCTCTTTCTCTCAGTTTATTTAATACGGAGGAGGAGATATTTCCCATTGATGACAAGTGCTGGTAATTATTGGTTTCTAATAAAACCATAAATCAAGTCACATTGCAAGGTGGCATAATTTTCTACAGTGAACATGCTGCCTCTTTCTGTGAAATATGAACAAATTAATCAGGTTTGGAAGAACACAGGGATGAGCAAATGATAACAGAATGTTCATTTCCACATTAACTATTCCTGAAAGGTTATAAAGGATTTGAAGGCAAAGCGAACAAACACACTTGTCAGAGGTTTTGCATCGCTTTTCAAAAGAGTGCTTGTGTGTCTTTCAAATGAATGCCATTTGCTTTGACATTTTGTTATCAAATGCAATGAAAAAAGTCGGACTTTTCTGGGGCCACTGTAGAGTGTATGCATTACATAACTAAAAGTACTCATAAATTACACACACACAAAAATAAAGTTTTGGTCAAATGTTAGAATGTCAGAACACTAATGCATCTGATGATGTCTTTGTCTCGGTCGTGGCTGCTCTTTTGCTGTTCGATCTCCTGTGGCGTCTGCGAAGAGACACAGAAGATTGAATCTCACCTTGCAAAACTCTTCTAAGGCACGTTACATCACTTCACCAGGATGCTTTGGCTTTCACACGGAGCACAACACGCTGTGGCCATATGCTTCTCCAGGTGGATGAGGCGTCCAGGCAACAGTGCCAAAGCAGCGGGAACGTTTCCTCACAAATTAGAGCATCTCTCCAGCCGAAGGTTCAAGCAGAACAATCCAGTCCTCTCTGAAACAAAGCAAACAGTGATTATTTACCTCCTCTAACAATGAGAAAGAGCAGAGCAGCCGAAAGCAAAGCGAGTGTTTCCGCTGAGACCGATGCCCATTAATAACACAAACTACGTGACCCCGAGATCACAGTATGATTTTAGTTGATTTCTTCTACATTAGCTGAATATTAGGTCGTGCAAAGGAACAAACTAGTCATGTTTCTGGAAGTGGACATTAAGATAAATATTACTCCTTGATTTCCATGTTGTAGATACATGATTTTCAAATCTACACATGTATCTAATAATTGCTGGACTGTAGCCCAGACAGAAACACGTGGATTTGAATCAAGCTCTGAAGTAAAAGCTAAAGCTCCGATCTGAACCTGTCTTTGCATTTATTCACTAAATTATGGCCATTTTCTACATTTTATTCTAATGACTTTTATTGATGATTTTGGAAGCGCTGATCCCGTAATTTGCATTCAGACAGACAGAGAATCATACGAAACTGTCATTAAGGCGCTTAAACGTGTGAACGATCAACTTAATTTGCATTATAAAATTGTAAATATGGTATATTTTATACATCATTAGCGCTCTTATAAATGTCAGTCCTCAAGAATATTTCACTAGATAAATGCCAAGTTTTCCATGTTTATGGCAGCAAGTTTAACATTTCAAGCCCAGAAAATCACTGTTGAGTTTCAAGTGGCCATTTAATTGGTGGTACAGTAGGTAGCATCCAAATGCATTAAAGTAGCATACTCGATCATTTTTCAGTCTCTCATTACTAGTATATAATGAGCAGTTAACATTAGAAGCTTATTTCCGCCATGGAATAAAAAATAAAAAATTGTGACTTTTTTCTCAGAACTGCAAGAAGAGAGAAAAAGTCTGATGGGGAAAAGTCAGAAGTCCGAGAAAAAATGTGAGATATAAGCTCGGAATTCCGAGAAAAATTCCGAAGTGCGAGATGTAAATTCAGAATTCCGAGAAAAAGTCAAAATTGTGAAATATAAACTTAGAATTCCAAGAGAAAAGGTCAGAATTGTGAGATATAAACTCAGAATTCCGAGAAAAAAGATCATAATTGTGAGATATAAACTCAGAAAAAAGTGCGAGATGTAAATTTGGAATTCGAGAGAAAAAGTAAATGTGTGAAAATAGTATGTTTTTTCCAAGAGAAAAAGTCAAAATTAAGAGATGTAAACACAAAAAATCTGAATTGTTTTTTTCTGAATCTGAAATACCTTT
This sequence comes from Rutilus rutilus, assembly GCF_951802725.1. Taxonomy (NCBI): domain Eukaryota; kingdom Metazoa; phylum Chordata; class Actinopteri; order Cypriniformes; family Leuciscidae; genus Rutilus; species Rutilus rutilus. Next base: position 34,489,522 of record NC_140232.1, on the reverse strand, counting down.
TTTATTTTTTTATTAAAGCGGAAACAAGCTTCCCTCCGAGCTCAACCACTTGATCTTACAGTGCAGAAAATAACAAGCCCTTTTTGCATTCGGCTGGAAAAAAAATGTCATGACACCTACTTAATACAATGGATTTTCTCCCCATCTGCAGGATCTGTGTCCAATTTTTTAGTGCAATTGAAAAATGGCCCAGGAAGTCCTTCAGAAGTGCACCATGACTCCCGAGCCACAAATATGCGGTGAGCTGCTTTTAGGATCGACTCTCTGCTGCAGGACGGAATGCACACGGATCTAAATATGGAAAGAGCACAAATAATGAAGTGCAGCTGGGGTTCAGCTCCCATGCCACGAGCTGCTATTGTTGCCGGGACGTTTTTTGAGGCATTTATTCTGAGAAACACATCAAAACGGGTCTCGCACCGCACCTTCATTAGAGCAGGCCGGCGTTCCGTATCGGTGGAGAAACCGGATCTCCAGACGCCCTTATCCAACACTGAGGATGAAGAGACTTTCAACTTCTGTGGGAGGAAGGACATCTGTGTGGGCTGTGTGGGCAGTGTCAACTCAGAATTCGGAGAAAAAGTTAGAAGTGCGAGATATAAACTCAGAATTCCGAGAGAAAAAGTCAGACTTTTGAGATGTAAACTCAGAATTCCGAGGAAAAAGTCGAAGAGCGAGATAAAAACTCAGAATTCCGAGGAAAAAAAGTCAGAATTCTGAGATGTAAACTCAGAATTCTGAGAAAAAGTCAAAATTGTAAAATGTAAACTCAGAATTCTGAGAAAAAAGTCAGAAGAGCGAGATATAAACTCAGAATTCCGAAAAAAGTGAAAATTGTAAAATGTAAACTCAGAAATTCCAAGAAAAAGTCAGAATTGTGAGACGTAAACTCAGAATTCTGAGAAAAAGTCGGAAGAGCAAGATATAAACTCAGAATTCCGAGAGAAAAAGTCAAAACTGTAAAATGTAAACTCAGAATTGCGAGAAAAAGTCAGAATTGTGAGACGTAAACTTATAATTCTGAGAGAAAAAGTCAAAACTGTAAAATGTAAACTCAGAATTGCGAGAAAAAGTCAGAATTGTGAGACGTAAACTCAGAATTCGGAGTAAAAGTCGGAAGAGCGAGATATAAACTCAGAATTCCGAGAGAAAAAGTCAGAATTGTGACTGTAAACTCAGACTTCTGAGATAAAGTCGGAAGAGCGAGATATAAACTCATCATTCCGAGAGAAAAAGTCAGAATTGTGAGACATAAACTCAGAATTAGGAGGAAAAGTCGGAAGAGCGAGACATAAACTCAGAATTCCGAGAGAAAAAGTCAAAATTGTAAAATGTAAACTCAGAATTCTGAGATAAAGTCGGAAGAGCGAGACATAAACTCATCATTCCGAGAGAAAAAGTCAGAATTGTGAGACATAAACTCAGAATTAGGAGGAAAAGTCGGAAGAGCGAGATATAAACTCAGAATTTCTGAGAGAAAAAGTCAGAATTGTGAGATACTGTAAACTCAGAATTGTGAGAAAACGTCAAAATTGTAAAATGTAAACTCAGAATTCTGAGAAAAAGTCAGAATTGTAAGACGTAAACACAAAACTCAGTGAGAAAAAGACATAATTAAGATATATAGACACACAAATCTGAGGAAAAAAACAGAGAATTGAGAGATAAAAATACGTTTTTTGAGGCATTTATTCTGAGAAACATCGAAACGGGTCTCGCACCGCACCTTCATTAAAGCAGGCCGGCGTTTCCTATCGAAATCTGGAGAAACCGGATCTCCAGACGCCCTTATCCAACACTGAGGATGAAGAGACTCTGGACATCTGTGTGGGCTTCGCTGTGGCCCATGATTAATAGAGTAAAGGTGAAGGGACGAGACACCTTTGGCTCGGCGGATCTTAATGCCGAACATGAGCTATTCCCATCGGACCCACCACAAAGACACACTGCATCTAATGAGGGCAGGACTGAGTTCAGGTTCAGGCTGTGAGGTAATTCTGACTCCATCATAGAACTTCTATGGTGCAAATTGACCATAGAAACCGCGGCTGGGTGAACATTTTTGGGAAAAAATGGGAAAATAGGAAACATTAAACAGAGTCATGAGAGCTACTACAGCTCCTCTATAACATCATTCACTAAAACAGATGTAACACAAGCTGCAAAATCCCTACATTTCCCATTATTGGGAAATGTTACACAGGTATCGGAACAATGAAACAGTATAAAGGTCAATATCATTACAAAAACTGAAAGAAAAATTTTATATTGTGTTGGTCCAAACTCATATGTTGATGATATTTCACAAAATCATATTGGTTTGGGTTTTTTCATGAAATCAGATATTCTAAATAATCTTTATGCATCTTTACCATACAACAAGTTGCCAAGTCTGTCAAAAATAAATAAATAAAATAATCTTAAACTAGATTATTGATATATGTAATATGATTTGATATATATGATAGATATATGATTTGTGCTCTGACTCACATTTAAGACACTATTCAACAAAATGTTCATCAATACTGTGCTGAAATACTGATATATTGCACAACTACCTGTTATGATTCATTTATGGAGCTGTTTTGGTTCTTTATGGAGCTTGACAGCTGTGGTCACTTTGGCCTACAATTGTATACTTCAAAAACAGAAAAATAATAAGAACAGAATACAGGTTTGGAACGACATGTGGGTGAGAAGATAATAACACAATTTACATTTCTGGGTGAACTACACTGCAAAAAAATACACACACTTTATAATGAGTTTTTAATTAGTCTTTTTAACCAGGCTTATTAAACTAAAACTAAAACCATAACAAACGTAATACCTGAAATAAAACAAACATTAAGTGAAATAAAGCTATAATAGCCGCGGCTCATTTTTGTTTAGTTTAAATTTAAGTACTAAAATAACTAAAACTAAAACTAAAAGTTAAAAATAAAACTTAATAAATATAGACGTGTTTAAAAAACACACAACAAAGAAATACTAAAATTCATCTAAAATTAAAATGAAAACAGAAAAACTAAAAAAATCAAAATAAATATATGAACTAAACCTATAGTATATCAACGATAATAACGTATCCCTTAAAACAAGAATAATTAATTTGAGAAGCAACAATGAATCTAATAATACTTGCTTTTAGATTGATACAATTTAATACACTGACATATTTTTCACTTGTTTGTTTCACTTTTACTTGTGGCATACAAGATAAAACACTCATAATAAAACACAATCTATGAAATCAACACTTATGTAGTGCTGCTTATTAAGTAAATTAATCTTGTTTCAATGATTTCGAAATATTTAAATGGTCAAATTTGATAAAAACGTAAAAATTTCATGATTTCAATGATTTTTTTTTTTTTGCATTCCTAAGGTTGCTCTGTTTCCCTAAACGAATCCCTAATTTCCAGATTATTTGTGCACCCAAGCATCTGCTCATATAAAAACGCCTGTATCTTTACCTTATCCTCTGTAAGCCTCAGGAAATGGCTTTTGTGCTCCAACAGACAAGACACGGATCCTGCAGCACAGCATCTGTTGACAAGCTTGACTTGCTTCCATTACTGGCCCAGAGCTTAACGGAGAAACTCAATCTAACTTGGCAGAGAGTCAGGAAGCTTTTCCTGCTCAATTCTTTCCCACAGAACAATGCGCTCTTAATTAAAGAGGCTAACAAGTAAGATACCGGAAGGCGCTCTCAGAAAGATCTCAGTCTGATCTTTCAACGCATGCATCCGTCCATCATACTTCTGAATGCTAAAGCAGGAGAGATGCACTTGTTTAAAACACTCAGCACATTCACTGGATGGTTGAGGGAAGGGATTGTGGGTAATCAGTGGCCCGCTGGGACAGGAGAGGAAAAACAGCGGAGAGAGCTTTTTATTCTTGGGTCCATTGTGTACATACATATTGATGAAGACTCGGGTCATTGGCCGAGACATCTGCAATGCCCTGCGGTGCCGGCCGCTAAAAATAACCACAGAAATGCGAATCCAGTACGATATGAAGACTTCATTCGTTTGCTGTCTGACGTGTTTAGTTTGTTTTGTTCTGGCAATCGGTGGCATTTACGTTTCCTTGCTGGAAATATAAATGGCAGAATCACAAGAACCACAGGGAAATCACATGAAGTTCACAAGCCACAGGGTCATGTTTCTATCACGGTTCACAGCGACACCGCTGAGAATCTACAATTTAAAGATGTTACTCTTCGTAAACACAACATTCATACTTGGCCTTTCCATAGAGGTTATGCATGGACGTCCTGAGCTGCGGAGTGACTGGATTTAATAGGGGAAACTGTGAGTGTGAAACAAACAATTATCAGTGTTTGTACAACATTTAATAATCTTTCACGAGTTCACATCTACGTATAATTAGTACAATAAGTTTATGCGTATTTGGCGTGCTGTCCGGGGAGAGGGCTCCGAGCTCGGGGTTAGGCCCGAACCCAGAGTACTCCCCCCAGTTGGTAAGTGTAGATGGAACTGGAAGTGAGGAGATGGGGTGGAGGAGGGATGCTGACAAACTTTCAATGAACAGAGATAGGTCTGCTGTGAATTTATACTCTGTCATTGAGTTGATTACTGATTAATCTCCAGCTGTGCATAATTTGGTTAATTACCTCCCGAACTTTGTTAATAAAACATCATTTGTCAATGTTGTTTGTTCATGTTCATTGACAGTGCATTCATATTAACAAATACAAAAAAATGTACTACAAAATTTTGAAATTAATATAACTTAGGCTAATAAATGCTGTAGAATTATTGTTCATTGTTAGTTCACTAATTCACCAATGTTAGCAAATGTTCAAAACTTAGATTAATCTAATTATGCATCCCTAAGATCTACAAGTTCAAGGTCACGGGTTCGAGTTTCCAGGGAATGCATGAACTAATAAATGTTGTACCTTCAATGCAATGAAAGTAAAAAAACATTATATTAAACATAATGCACATGTAAACTGAAATGGTGACTAAAGCACGAAGCATGAGAAATCTGAAGCCCTTGAAAGTGCACATCAAGCCTGCTGTCAACACTGACGTTAAAATGGAGATTCACGCATTTCTGGAGCTCCTTCTACAACAGCTTGTGCATCTAATCAAACACATGCAGTGAGCGCTGAATCGACTCCATCTAGCAATTTGCTTGCGCGGAACTCCCATGTGCTTTCAGGAGCAGCTCATCGACAGTCCAAAACCACAGTCCGGCAGACCCGGTCTAAACTGAGTCACAACAGATCATCCCAGAACTCCAGTGATTTCCACGCTGGGCTGGAGAAACACAGGCGTTTGAGGGCAGCAGGACACTGGGAAACTGTTGTGCCCTTGAACCTGTTTTAAAGGATCACGCTTATCTGTTTAATAATGAGTGGATTACTGTATGCAATATGAGAGCCTTCGATGTTCATCAGCTACTTTTGTGTGTCAACAGAAGATTTAGCACAATGTCATCATTATGCTGACAGACGTGACAGACATGAGTAGCTGGGGAATCTGATTCTTCTGCCCCAAAAGCCTGAAAAAATTAAGCTTACACGATGCATGATTTTATGACATTTAACGTCTATTAAACTCGGTTTCTCCTTGAGCGCTTAATTAATTATGTTTTTAAAAGGTCTTGCAAACAGAAAAATGAAAACACTTTAACTGCACCAAATCCTCTCTAGTTACTCTGTAAAAAAGGTTAAATATTATTGGAGTGCGTTTACAAGAAAATACTAAAAATGTTACGTTCAATTCAATGTGTTACTTTTGTTTCTTTGTATTTACTCTGCAAAAAAAAGAATGATGTTCTTCCTCAGTGTTTCTGTCTGGTTTTCCAGCACAAATGATTAAATCAAGATACATTTACTGGAGAAGAAGCAAAATGACTGAAGATATTAAGACTTGTATACTGAAAATTGTATTCAAATGAAGTGAGTTTAAACAAGAACAAAAAATAATCTTGTTTTCCCTTTGAATTAAGTTTATTTTTGGCATATATTTGCCCTTAATATCTTAAATAATTTAGCTTATTAACTTGTATCTTGATTTAAGAAAGTTTAGATATAACACTGAATAAGAAAATATTTTCAAATCATTTCAAAGTTTTTTCATTCATTCAGCATTTTTTCAAGTGTGCTTGACCAGTTAAAAAGATGCTTTTCTCTTAAAGCGCAGTCAAACTGCGCTCTTTCTCTCTAACATCACACTTGAGCACAACGCTGACACTGAGAAGGTCGATGCGAGTCAAAGCGCGAGGGCTGAGGGATGTGCTTTACAAAGCGATAACGGCAAAGACAGGCGACTGGCCTCTTCATCCATCACGCGGGAGACTTTGACCTCCTTCACCCTCTGGCCTGATCATTATAAACATCACCTCATGAACACCAGAGAAATGTGAACGGGAAGCAGAAGAAAAACAGAAGAATGGCTAGAAAAGAAATATGTTATTTCAAGGTGTTTCCATGAAAAACAAGACATTCAGGGCTCCTGCTATTCCTCGGGCTAAAAACATAAACTGATTCATTATTTTAAGATCAGATTTGTTGCTTTTGACCACTGAGGGACTGAAATATATGCTGTGGTCGGTAACTTGCTCCTTCCAAGTCAAGGACATTATTTTGTGCAACTCAACAAAACACACCTGTTGATACTGGCATCATGCACGAGTATTTGTTAACAGAAGTTTTGTTTCAGCTCACCTTGCCATCTTGCCGTTCGGATCAATCCAGGCTACCTATTTCCAAAGGATCCAACAGTTTGAACATAAACAGGGATGATGTCAAAGTTCTCTCTGTGTTTTCGGAGCACTTCGGTGCCCCCTTGAGGAGGGGAGATGTTTGCACCCTACTCAGGTTTAAATTTTCTCTTGCTTGTTGCTGAAGACTTTAGTTTTCACACGCCGACAAAAATCCATAACTTTTTGTCCTTGCCGAAGATCGATTACACGCTGATATATCAGTTCATGGGCTCATAAGCCGAGGTTGCTGTGTCCGGTCAAGTGTGTTGTCTCTCTAAAGAGAACTACTACTGCATTTTAATATCATATTTCTTTACGGTATGACAGCCAGGGTTTCTCAGCCAAAATATTTCCCGTTCTGTGGAGAGAGAAGGAAACATGTTGGAGCTTATAAATCTGAGTTGACATGCCACGAAAAATATCATGCTCTCTTTTATTTTTGTTTCCAACCAGAGCGAGATAAGAACAACCGAACACAAACGCATGGCGGGAATCGACTAACACTGTCACAAAGGTGAATTATGTTTCATAAAATCACTCTCGGTCTCAAACGTCTGAAATACATTTGATACTGCCTCAGCAACTGCTTAGAAAACATGGTTTTGGTAAGACATCAGATAAAAAGGCACTCGCACAGCTGCGGGGGGGGAAGGAGTTAGTGGTCGGGTAAGGTATGTCTGATAGAAAAGATAGCAACAAATGTAATTTCATATACTGCTGATGGATGGGGGCTACATCGGGGGGATCCACGGTATAAAGGAGCATGTAGAACAGTTAATAAGCCACTAAACGCTAAGAGCTTTAAAACTCTTTGGCCCCATGAACAAATTAAAGTGTGTCTAATTGAATAATGAGTGACTGTGATGGACCAGTGCAAACGCTAAATTAAAACAGTACAAGCTTACAGCACACGTCACTGTAAAGACCATGCCGGCCACTTTATTAGGTACACCTGTTCAACATCTAATCAGCCAATCACAGGGCAGCAACTCAATGATTCTAGGCATGAAGAATGATCGGAAAAAGAGGAAATATCCAGTGAGCGGCAGTTCTGTGGGAGAAAATGCCTTGTTGATGCCAGAGGTCAGAGGAGAATGACCTGGGCTGTGTTTCCCGTACAACGCTGTAACTCGTGCTTCACTACTATAGTACGATGCATCGTTGAAGAAATCAACTAGCTCGTCACGACTGTTTCCCAAAACTGTAGTGTCGCAAATTGGTCGTTCAACCACGTTGGTTAAAGATGTCACGCAGGTGTTGGAGTAATAACTACATCTGTTTAAGATCTAATTAATGCTAGGTTTTTTGCTATAAATTACGATCATGGCATCTGAGGAATATTTCTCATTTTCTTCAGTTATTTCGCTTTATTTCCAGATTCAATCATAGACTCGTTCTTACGTACTAGAGCACGTTTGCACATGCATGCTTTAAATCTCTTCACAAACTAAAAAGACGTAAATGACATGTATGTATTCTACATAAAAGACAGAGATTGTCCTGAATGTCAGCTTGCTTATTTTGTTCAAGATCAGGATTTATTGAGTCCACATGTCACGCAAACGAGAAACTGCTTCTAACCACAGGTCGAGAGCGTCGTTCAAACACACAACTCTGCGATGCTGTTTGCGAATGTTCATTAGAACGATGGTTTCGGGAAACACAGACTCGCAGAACTGCTGATAACGACAGAACTTGAGACCACAGTTGGCTAACAATGCTTTTAGGAAACACATCCCTGACTGGTTCAGCTGATAGAAAGGCAACATTAACTCGTTACAACCAAGGTCTGTCAATTTATAACCTTTTTTTAAAGGGGTCCTGTTAGGCCCTTTTACAAAGTCTTGATTTTGTTTTTGGGGTGTACTAGAATATGTTTCATGCTTGATCGTAAAAAACGCATTCATTTTCACATATTTTACATTATTACAGCTCCTCTCTCCCCAGTCTGGTTGAACGCGTCGTTTTCGATGAAGCCCCTCCTTCCGAAATTCAAAATGTGCTGTGATTGGTTAGCTGGCCCAGTGTGTTGTGATTGGCAGCGCTTAGCATCATAACCGCAAGCTCTACTCAGATGTAAATATTAACGATGGTGTAAATTTCAAACCATTTCGAGCCCGATTCAGACCCTGACCATGTTAACAAACAAGAGGATTGTGCAAACCGCACTCTTTCTCTATAACTTTCTTTGAACTTGGATTTCAAGTTCGGACTTTGCAATTACGGATTTCACAGGACATTTCACAGTGGTATTGTGTAGTTTTCTTATAGATATGATGTTATCCACCATTTAATCATATTTGTCGGAAAACTATGGTTATACAAACAATAATCATGGATAATTTTCATAAGGGGCGGTGAACAGTCTTACAAAAGCAAGAGCTTACAAAAGCTCCAGTAAACACTACATCAATACTGTAATGCTAGTTAGCAGGCTAGCGGAGGCAAAGCTTTGCCATTTGTTTACATCATAGCAACTACATAAAACGTATAATTGGAACTGTTAAAATCCGGACAAAATGGGAATGGCTCCGTCTTTCAGGAGAAGCTTTTGTGCGTATAGCCTGCATTGTGTACTCTCTTCTGGAAGCTGTTCTCTGTAAAATGTAACTTAACTAATCCCTAAGGTGTTCTATATAACTAATATCTAAAACTCATACTTAAGCATTTCCTAATGTTTCCTTAAGTTTTTACAGCTGTCGGACCAAAGGCCTCAATCCGCTAAATGAAACGTCCACATTAAGCACATTTGTTATTATTGAACCACTGAAATGAGTTTGTTTTTCACTGTGGCATGAAGGAATAATAATGATAAAATGAGGGAGTCGAGCCAAAGGTTTATCAGCTCTTACAGCCGAGTCCCGGACGCTCTGTGTTCCTGCCAAAAAATGCTTCTTTTTCATATTAAGCTGGAGCGGCTACAAACATTTACAATCAAGACTAATGCAGAAGGCCTTAATGAACGTGCGAATGTGTCTTTTACATTACCTCAGTGACCTTTGTTTCCACCTTTATCTTTAATAATAAGATGGAGAAGCACCTGTCAGACGCAATTCAGTGTTTGGAAAAGTTAGAGCTCATTTCAGGATATATGGAGACTAATCAAGCATTTCTGAATAATGACCCTGAGAACAAAACGCAAGAAATAAAAATGCTCATATACCAATCATCATCTCAGTGCATTTGCTAATATAATATAATATAATATATAATTTTTTTCAAGACAATTAAGCAAATTTTCCCTCATATTCTCATTACTGTGATGCATTTGGACATTTTAATTCTCATTATTCTCAAAGGTTATTTTCATTAGACTGAAATACAATGACCTTTTTATTATTTTATTAAATCAGCCTACATTAAAGCAAATATTAGCAAAAGTTATAATACAATAAATGTATTAAAGTTTAAATCATTCTAATTATTTTTTTCAGAATTCACAAAAACACTGTTGTCGTGCAAAAAAATGGTCCTATTTATAAATATAATTTGGTATAAATATTATTTTTTATTTTTTATTTTTTATTTTGTTTTGTTAAAGTATGAGGCAGACATGTTCTTGAGAGTGCATGAGTGAGACCTTTTGTGCATGAGCATCACCTTTTATTTCTCTACTTCGGTTAATCTTATACATCAATGCACATGTTTCAGTTCTGCTTCCCCTTCGGCTCTATTTTAAAAGAGCTTGAAGGGAAATATTGCTTCGAACACATCAAGCGTCCTAAATCATTAAGCTAACAGCATTAAACACTGACCTGTGTGTGTGTGTGTGGCCAGATTAATGCTTTTATTTGAGCTCAAATCAGCATGTTTGAGGCTTATGAAAAGCAGGTCTAGGATGCTGCTTTATTCATTCTGAATGGCCTATTAGTGGCTTTTAATGTGCGTGTCTTTATGGCGATGTCTTCACGCGGTGGACTCGTCCTCCATGAATCAGTGCTGGGGCCAATTTCTCCATACATTCAGTGTGAGGAAGCCTTTTTAAGACACCAAATTAGAGCTCTAATGTGCTCCTATTGATTTTCTCTCCTTTAATTTGTTCCTTATTTATGGCCTGAGTTTCTTTGCAGTGAAAAAACGAGAAGGAGAACATCCGAAGTAACGCGGACATCACCTCAACTGCGACTGCTCACCTTTACAGAGATCTGGCTATGGAAGTATTTTCATTTCTTCTACATAAGTATTTAAAAACACTCCTTAATAAATAGATCGAATCAATCCATGAACAAAAGATGAATCACAAACTTTGATTTGAAGCAGAGAAAGATTTGAAAATCGGTGTTACTGAAAGGCAAATATTTGAATCAGATTTTGTATATTTAAACAGGCTGTCATTTTAATGTATTTTCTTATCAGAAAACGCTATTTTAACCCTATAAAGATACATTATCATATTAAAGCTGCTTCATCGCATTATGATAAGCAAGTTTCTAAGGCCTCTAAATGATCAGCATGATCTGATAAACCTGTCGCACACAATCTTCATGCCTTTTGTTGTCTGATTGATTTAGACTTTTTTTTAATCAAGTAAAAGTCTTTTAGTATAATTGTACAAACGTCCTCCTTCAGCTCGAGCTTCATGAGTCTTTCCTCTGTCGAATCTGCACTGATTTGATCAAATAAACGTAAGAATAACTTTGATATTGTTAGTAATATTTCAGCTGGACTGAAGCAACTCAGGTTTATTTGATTATCCATCATCATTTTACAGAAAAATCACGAGTATCATCAGGCTTTTGAGGAAGGTTTATTTGTTAATCTCTCAATCATCATTGTATTGCATTGTATTTGATGTTTTCGTTGATCATATAACTAAGCTTTTTTTTTTTTTAATATCAAGACATTTTATTGGCAGATATTGATATTGATATGCATTTTATCTGCTGTACTGTTATAAAGATATCATTAATTTACATTACAAGCCATCTGAAAATCTTTTTGTCCACATAAATATCAGCATCTGCAGCAAATTTTTGCTCAGTTTGAGCCTCTGAATAAAATCAATCAATTTTTCCTCCATATTCTCACTATATCTTCCTAAACGAGCCATAAAAGCCTGATGTATCATACATGAAATGTATAATTTTTGTCAAAAGGTTCAATAAAGCAATCCGTTTAGAAAAATCTGACTATTATTTCACACGTCAGACTTTACATGGGAAAGTAACTGATTTTCATTCCCGTCATTCCCATTAAATATGCCGTCTGAAGTCTACAGGCTGCTGGTGGCATCCAGTGAGATGAACGCGTTTATATTCTGCTGTAAACACACATCTGCGTGATTGAAAATGTTTAGTGCACACTTTATGAGGAGCACCTTGTTATGAAAGCAGATCTGCTTCATGTTCGCCGTGTTTGTACACACACGTCTGTTTGTTGGCTTGTTTGCATCAAACTCAGACCTGTTGTGTTCTGTCATGTGCTGTCGGATACTCGCTGAAAGCAAACACATCTGCTTAATTAAGCGTGATTCACGCGGTCCGTGGATAAACACACGAGGTCAGAATTTCCTGACGGATGGAAAACGTGTGTAGGAAAGCATGAAGCGTCTCTGACTGCATGTTTACAAATGTTGGGATGCCTGAAACGGCACATTATGACCTGCTCGGAATGAAAGTACATGAGCTGACACACTTTTAGCGCAGGCTAGTCAGTGAATCCACTGCTAAAGCGGGATTGAAGTGCCAGCTGCAGGCGTTTAGACATGTGGAAGCAAAATACTCGCATGCCAGTCGGTCTGAGGTGACGGCGGGTTCACGGCTGATGCTGATTCCAGATCTGGTGACAGGCTGTTAAAACGCTTCATTATGGCCTTCGTTTTCTTCACTGGGTTGAAACTGTGACACCAGGAAAATATACAAAACGTCACATCATGGGAAAACCCTCGAAGGCCTCAAGGTGTCTAAAATAAAGCATTAAAATAGCCAACAGGTAGTATGATTTTAGCTCAAACTGTTGAATCTGGTCCTTGCAACGCCAAGGTCATGGGTTTGATTCCCAGGAGAACTGATTAAATGTGTGTCTTGATTGCAATGTAAGTTGCTTTGGATAAAAGCGTCTGCCAAATGCAAGAATGAAAGTCTCTTCTGCTCACCAAGGCTGCATTTATTTAATCAAATATACAAAATGAAATATTATTAGGATGTAAAACAGCGGTTTTCTATGTGAATATACAGTAAAATGTAATTTATATCCTGTGATCAAAGCTGAATTTTCAGCATCATTACTCCAGTCTTCAGTGTCACATGATCCTTCAGAAATCACTCTAATATGATGATTTGATGCTCAAGAAACATTTATATGGAAGCTTGTTTCTGCCACTGAATATATATATTTTTTAAAGATAATTGCGACTTTTTATCTCATAATTGCGACTTTACATCTCGCAATTCTGACTTTATTTTTAATTGCAAGATAAAAAGTCAGAATTGCGAGAAATAATCTCACAATTCTGACTTTATATCTTGCAATTCTGAGATAAAAAGTCTCAATTACCTTTTTTATTTTTTATTACGTGGCAGAAACAAGCTTCCATAAGTGTTTGATTATAAATCATTGTTGAAAACAGCTTAAACCCTGATATATTTTTATTTTTAAGGATTCTTTGATTAACACAAAGTTCAAAAGAACATCATCTATTTGAAATATAGGGCCCGATTTTAACGATCTGAAACGCAAGTATCAAACGCGAAACACAAGTAACTTTGTGGGCGGATCTCGGGCGCTGTTGCTATTATACCGGCGGGATAAATGACTCTTGCGCCCGACGCAAATCTAAAATGTGTTGGTCTGAAGTAGCTACATTACTCATAGGTGTGGTTTGGGCGAGACGTGAAATAAACCAATCAGAGCGACATCTCACATTCCCTTTAAGAGCAGGCGTGCTTGTTCCATGGCGGATTGCTATTATAACGGCGGATTTGCCAGGAGCGGTTCACAGCCGAGGAGACCGACGCTCTCGTCAGGGCCGTAAAACACAGAGAAGTGACATTGGGGATGGAGAAACACACACAGATTAGCTTCGGTTAAACAGGCGTATAATAATTTGGGTAAATGTGTAAGCTAGATTTATGCCTATTTTTTCACATCTTCATGGACACCACAATGACTTCCCTCGTGTGTTAATATTTTTCCTCGTAATAATGTATGGTTTTCTAAAAATGAGAACTGCTGCATCTGTGTAGATGAGATAAGCAAAGTCCATGCACGTTGTTGTGCACACGCTACATTGATTATGGCCAAGCATGCGCCCTTAATAAAATAGCATCTGAATAACATGCGCAACGCGCTACTGACTTTAGACGAGGTTTCTCCTGGTCTGTGCCAGAATTGTTTACTGAAACTGCAAAATAGCACCAGGGAACGTTTGCGCCGGAACACGCCTCCTCTTTTCCCTGAACCGCCCCCGGGAGCGCAAGTTCATTCCCTAATTTACCGACGTGCGTCTGTGGAGGGAAAAGTCCGCTGTGCGTCGGGTGCAGAATAGGAATGATACATGCGTACAAAGTCAATTGCGCTGGGTGCAAGATAGGGCTCATAATCTTCTGTAACATTATAAATGCTTTTACTGTCACTTTTGATCACTTTAATGCATCCCTGCTGAATAAAAGTATTAATTTCATTTCCCAAACCCTCAAATGCAAACACGCATAGCCTGCAATAAATAACCTCTGTCACCTTTGAATGTTGCTGATATCTGACGTGTTCACTTGGTGTTTAGTGACATTTTCTCTCAAGTGATTTTCCCTTGAGAAGGACACGCGTACAGGGCTGCAAGTTTTCGGCCAGAATGTCCCGTCTCCGTGACCCGTCGTGACAGGATTGCTGACCCGAACCCCAGCAGTGCTGATGCTTTCATCCTCACAGAGAAAAACAGCTTAGACACTTGCAGAGCTTAGCGCAGTGTGACACTTTAGATACCAACAGCACTTTCTGAATGAATAAGGAGCGAATGGAAAGGCAAGCAGTCCTTCTCGTATGAAACATCAATAAACTGCAGTATATGCCAGAAGACGCTGACCTTGGAGGACCTTCGTGGTTTGGCCCTCTTTTGGGAGAATATTTCACCCTGAACCAATGAAGGCAAACATTTTAATGCACCGAATAAATCAAGAGCTAATCAAAGTGTTCGGGTAGTAAAATCATCACAATCATTCGTCTTCTACTCAAAGCTGCACATGTGCGCTGCAACATATACGGCTTTAAAGACACGATTGTTGTGCTTTGATAAATGTATTAAAAACTTGAAAGGGACGTGGATAAAAAATAAAAAAGCCAATCGAAATAAGAAATTAAATGAGTGGTGTATGAGCTTGCAGACTTGTTTATTTAAATAAGTTCATGCTGTGCCTACTGTCTTACAACTGGTTTTTCTCTATTTTTTTGTTGGTGATATTGGTGTCTTACAAGCCCATTAGGGCTGGGCATACAGTAGTATGCAAGACACAATAATAAAAACTATTCATTCATTCATTCATTCATTCATTCATTCAGAGGAAGCGGGTGCAGTCTCTCTCAGGATATCAGGACGAACGTTTCTTCTTCATCGACATCAGGATTCAGGAAGAACGTTTCTTCTTCTTCATCGACATCAGGATTCAGGAAGAATGTTTCTTCTTCATCGACATCAGGATTCAGGACGAACGTTTCTTCTTCTTCATCGACATCAGGATTCAGGACGAACGTTTCTTCTTCTTCATCGACATCAGGATTCAGGAAGAACGTTTCTTCTTCTTCATCGACATCAGGATTCAGGAAGAACGTTTCTTCTTCTTCATTGACATCAGGATTCAGGAAGAACGTTTCTTCTTCATCGACATCAGGATTCAGGAAGAATGTTTCTTCTTCATCGACATCAGGATTCAGGAAGAACGTTTCTTCTTCATCGACATCAGGATTCAGGAAGAATGTTTCTTCTTCATCGACATCAGGATTCAGGACGAACGTTTCTTCTTCTTCATCGACATCAGGATTCAGGAAGAACGTTTCTTCTTCTTCGACATCAGGATTCAGGACGAACATTTCTTCTTCATTGACATCAGGATTCAGGACGAACGTTTCTTCTTCATTGACATCAGGATTCAGGACGAACGTTTCTTCTTCTTCATCGACATCAGGATTCAGGACGAACGTTTCTTCTTCTTCATCGACATCAGGATTCAGGAAGAACGTTTCTTCTTCTTCATCGACATCAGGATTCAGGAAGAACGTTTCTTCTTCATTGACATCAGGATTCAGGAAGAACGTTTCTTCTTCATTGACATCAGGATTCAGGACGAACGTTTCCTCTTCATTGACATCAGGATTCAGGACGAACGTTTCTTCTTCATTGACATCAGGATTCAGGAAGAACGTTTCTTCTTCTTCATCGACATCAGGATTCAGGAAGAACGTTTCTTCTTCTTCGACATCAGGATTCAGGACGAACGTTTCTTCTTCATTGACATCAGGATTCAGGAAGAACGTTTCTTCTTCATCGACATCAGGATTCAGGACGAACGTTTCTTCTTCTTCATCGACATCAGGATTCAGGACGAACGTTTCTTCTTCATCGACATCAGGATTCAGGACGAACGTTTCTTCTTCATTGACATCAGGATTCAGGACGAACGTTTCTTCTTCTTCATCGACATCAGGATTCAGGAAGAACGTTTCTTCTTCATTGACATCAGGATTCAGGACGAACGTTTCTTCTTCATTGACATCAGGATTCAGGACGAACGTTTCTTCTTCTTCATCGACATCAGGATTCAGGACGAACGTTTCTTCTTCTTCATCGACATCAGGATTCAGGAAGAACGTTTCTTCTTCTTCATCGACATCAGGATTCAGGAAGAACGTTTCTTCTTCATTGACATCAGGATTCAGGAAGAACGTTTCTTCTTCATTGACATCAGGATTCAGGACGAACGTTTCCTCTTCATTGACATCAGGATTCAGGACGAACGTTTCTTCTTCTTCATCGACATCAGGATTCAGGACGAACGTTTCTTCTTCTTCATCGACATCAGGATTCAGGAAGAACGTTTCTTCTTCTTCATCGACATCAGGATTCAGGAAGAACGTTTCTTCTTCTTCGACATCAGGATTCAGGACGAACGTTTCTTCTTCATTGACATCAGGATTCAGGAAGAACGTTTCCTCTTCATTGACATCAGGATTCAGGACGAACGTTTCTTCTTCTTCATCGACATCAGGATTCAGGACGAACGTTTCTTCTTCATCGACATCAGGATTCAGGACGAACGTTTCTTCTTCATTGACATCAGGATTCAGGACGAACGTTTCTTCTTCTTCATCGACATCAGGATTCAGGACGAACGTTTCTTCTTCATCGACATCAGGATTCAGGACGAACGTTTCTTCTTCATTGACATCAGGATTCAGGACGAACGTTTCTTCTTCATCGACATCAGGATTCAGGACGAACGTTTCTTCTTCATCGACATCAGGATTCAGGACGAACGTTTCTTCTTCATTGACATCAGGATTCAGGACGAATGTTTCTTCTTCATCGACATCAGGATTCAGGAAGAACGTTTCTTCTTCTTCGACATCAGGATTCAGGACGAACGTTCTTCTTCATCGACATCAGGATTCAGGAAGAACGTTTCTTCTTCTTCGACATCAGGATTCAGGACGAACGTTTCTTCTTCATCGACATCAGGATTCAGGAAGAACGTTTCTTCTTCTTCGACATCAGGATTCAGGACGAACGTTTCTTCTTCATCGACATCAGGATTCAGGAAGAACGTTTCTTCTTCTTCGACATCAGGATTCAGGACGAACGTTCTTCTTCATCGACATCAGGATTCAGGACGAACGTTTCTTCTTCATTGACATCAGGATTCAGGACGAACGTTTCTTCTTCTTCGACATCAGGATTCAGGAAGAACGTTTCTTCTTCTTCGACATCAGGATTCAGGACGAACGTTCTTCTTCATCGACATCAGGATTCAGGACGAACGTTTCTTCTTCATCGACATCAGGATTCAGGACGAACGTTTCTTCTTCATCGACATCAGGATTCAGGACGAACGTTTCTTCTTCATCGACATCAGGATTCAGGACGAACGTTTCTTCTTCATTGACATCAGGATTCAGGACGAACGTTTCTTCTTCATCGACATCAGGATTCAGGAAGAACGTTTCTTCTTCTTCGACATCAGGATTCAGGACGAACGTTCTTCTTCATCGACATCAGGATTCAGGAAGAACGTTTCTTCTTCTTCGACATCAGGATTCAGGACGAACGTTTCTTCTTCATCGACATCAGGATTCAGGAAGAACGTTTCTTCTTCTTCGACATCAGGATTCAGGACGAACGTTTCTTCTTCATCGACATCAGGATTCAGGAAGAACGTTTCTTCTTCTTCGACATCAGGATTCAGGACGAACGTTCTTCTTCATCGACATCAGGATTCAGGACGAACGTTTCTTCTTCATTGACATCAGGATTCAGGACGAACGTTTCTTCTTCTTCGACATCAGGATTCAGGAAGAACGTTTCTTCTTCTTCGACATCAGGATTCAGGACGAACGTTCTTCTTCATCGACATCAGGATTCAGGACGAACGTTTCTTCTTCATCGACATCAGGATTCAGGACGAACGTTTCTTCTTCATCGACATCAGGATTCAGGACGAACGTTTCTTCTTCATTGACATCAGGATTCAGGACGAACGTTTCTTCTTCATCGACATCAGGATTCAGGAAGAACGTTTCTTCTTCTTCGACATCAGGATTCAGGACGAACGTTTCTTCTTCATCGACATCAGGATTCAGGAAGAACGTTTCTTCTTCTTCGACATCAGGATTCAGGACGAACGTTCTTCTTCATCGACATCAGGATTCAGGACGAACGTTTCCTCTTCATTGACATCAGGATTCAGGACGAACGTTTCTTCTTCATCGACATCAGGATTCAGGACGAACGTTTCTTCTTCATCGACATCAGGATTCAGGAAGAACGTTTCTTCTTCATTGACATCAGGATTCAGGACGAACGTTTCTTCTTCATCGACATCAGGATTCAGGAAGAACGTTTCTTCTTCTTCGACATCAGGATTCAGGACGAACGTTCTTCTTCATCGACATCAGGATTCAGGACGAACGTTTCTTCTTCATTGACATCAGGATTCAGAACAAACGTTTCTTCTTCATCGACATCAGGATTCAGAACAAACGTTTCTTCTTCATCGACATCAGGATTCAGGAAGAACGTTTCTTCTTCTTCGACATCAGGATTCAGGAAGAACGTTTCTTCTTCATTGACATCAGGATTCAGGAAGAACGTTTCTTCTTCATTGACATCAGGATTCAGAACAAACGTTTCTTCTTCTTCGACATCAGGATTCAGGAAGAACGTTTCTTCTTCATTGACATCAGGATTCAGAACAAACGTTTCTTCTTCTTCGACATCAGGATTCAGGAAGAACGTTTCTTCTTCTTCGACATCAGGATTCAGGAAGAACGTTTCTTCTTCTTCAACATCAGGATTCAGGACGAACGTTTCTTCTTCATCGACATCACCTGGACAGATACGGTAAACACTGCTAACAATGTTAGTGGTCCACCGTCGCAAACGTCTCTGCCACTGGCGATACAGGAACATGTGTTTTCCTCATCATGCTGATTAAGGTGTTTGGCTGTTTGTTATTTACTTGTTTTCAATCTCCTGCATTTGCTATCTGATATTGTTCATGTCAATTATATAATAACGCTGGATTGCGAATGAAATGCTGGGATTGAGTGAACACTTTCAGCTGGACTCCACAAAGCAGATGCTGATCTGTGACCTGGAGGATTCATTTTATTCAACCGAGCAGCGTTTTAATTAAATTATGGCATCAGAATTAAATTATGGCAGAGTTGGGCAAAATTCAGAATTGAAAAAACGGTTCTCAATTCAGTCATAGAACACAATCATTTAATTAGTTGAAGATCTGCGACATAACTATGAGTACATCATTCATTTTATGTTTTCTTTAATATTATAAATATGAAAATTATGCCTATTTCTTCCTTGATATGCAGACCGCATTTTGCCTCTGATTAGAAACGCTTCTCTAAATACTCAATTCAGTATTTTTAAATAAATTAAGAACAGTTTTTAAGTTTGCCATACAGCACCACAATGTTTCCAGATAACTTTATACATTTTAATCGATTAAATTGAATGAAATTACAAAAACACAAAATAATAAATCATATTAAATAAAATAAAATACCTTATTATTGTTAATGTTGAAAACATTTTTTCTCAGGATTCTTTGCTGGAAAAAAAAATATAGGCCTATATCTAATTAACTAATAAAAAATGATAATACATATTTTTAATAATAATTAAAATATTTACAAGTGTAAATATATTAAAATATTTTATTATATAGTGTAATATTAAAATTATTAAAACCATTACATTATGTATGTGTGTGTGTGTGTGTGTGTGTGTGTGTGTGTGTGCGTGTGTGTGTGTGTGTGTGTGTGTGTGTGTGCGCGTGCATGTGTTAGTTTTCAGGAGCTTTTTCAAATTCAAATCCATTTTGCAATCAAATTCGAGAAACATTTTGACATCACAGTAAGTAAACCAAAAATGTAGTTTGACTCCAGGAGAAGCATCTGTAAAATGATAGCAATTTAGCGCTTGTTTTGATTCCCTTCTCTCACAGCTAGAATCATATCTAGACACTATTCTCAAGAACACTTTGTAAATGTCATGGAGGCAGAGCTCCTGTTATCTCGAGGTTTTGGCACACATTCAACATTGAAATCCAAGGCACTTTCCTGGTTCCTCAATGCGGGCATTTGGCACACGGAGACGAGCGAGGTCACGCAATTTGAGAACAGCTGTAAAATATGTGCCGGGGATCGAGACAGAGCGTCTTCAGTTTGTCCTGATAAATGGATCTTATGTGTGGAACACAAAACGGGTCACAGACCCCCATCTGACACCAGCTCGTTCACATGCTGCCTTAGAAAAGCACAAATATTACTGCACTAATTAGATCTTAGAGGCTCAATCAGTAGAATGTTTATTTTGGACAGACATGAATATCACAATGTCTAGGGCCTTCTCGTCTCCGATAACACATCCAGCTTTGAATGAAGACCTGAACACAGTTTTAAAGCCGTCAGAAAAGTACAAGCTGCCAAAAACACAATCTATGAGATAACAGCAAGAAACCTCCCAGACGACACGACTGTGGAAAACAGCGACCCATCACTGAAGACGTCAGAGCTGAGAGAAGATCTGAGCGTTTCAGAATGTGGGAATAATTAAGAAAGTCCTCGCATTCTGAGGGTTGTTTGGTTTTCCTGCACAGTTTAAAGTTCAGCCAAAAATGAAAAGTGTTATCATTTACTCACCCTCATGTTCTCACACCCATGTGACACTATTTCATGGTCTTTCTGAGCTTGTCAACTCCTGAACACTCTCTGCTTGCACTGTACGGAAAAGAAAACATTCTTCTGAACATTATTTTAGTGTTTGTAAAAGCCATGCGGGTTTAGAAAGACATGAGGGTGAGTAAACGATGACATAATCTTAATTTGGAGGTGAACAAACCCTTTAATCGGCTCTTTGTGCAGGATCATTAGTGTGTGTACTTGTCCACATTAATCCTGAAAACGCATCTTTTTCTCTACATTTTCCCAGAGTTTTCCCAGGTGGATAAACTTGTATTGTGCATGTATTGATATCTATGGTTTAAAAATACATAATGTTTAAATTATATTTGATACCAAAAAACAAATACTTCAAATATACTGCAAATATACTCATACTATACTATATAGTTAGTTAAAATATACTATACTATTAGTGAGTGATGGAATATTATGCTAATAAAATGATCATAGTACGAGTATAGTATGCATATAGTCTCTCAGTGAGCTTTTCTGCATTTGCATTTAAGTGACTAAAGTGTTTCAGATGTTTCAGAGTGGACAAGCAATGTTTGTAGTCTTTTAACACTTTTTTTATTTGTGTTTGTAGTTCAAATTGAATCCCATGGCTTGTGGGAAATATGATCTGTAAGAGTGTGCATGGATCTGCACTTTAAAATTTCCTCCAGAAATAATGAAGCATCCGGTTCTCCCGGCTCTACTGCGGCACGGCTCGCGTCCGGTTAGACTCAGCGTCAGTGAAGCTCTCAGCATCCGTTCACACACCGGCGTAATGAGGCGACTGGAGCCTGTAATCACGACTGATGTGTTCAGATGAGAGCGTCAGGGTTGAACTCATCAATATCCTGGAGAATTTCCTATCGGGTTCCTCAGAGTCGAGCATCGGGTTTCAACTGAAATCTAGTTTATGTGTCCAGAGAGGACATGAAACGCTCGAAATATGACCCACATTTATCACAAAGAAGAATTTAAGGAAATTAAGAAAGAGCTATGTGCAATGTTCAGGCTTCTCGGGCAAATGTCGGATATCCGATCCCCTGATATCCATAAGAGATGAGGAGATGTTTGGGAGAGTCCACGGTCCGGGACGCCTGCACATCATCATCATGGAGATTTCACTCCGGAGAACCAAGAAAACTCGTATCTGGTGACCAAATGAAGAATGATAGCTGTGTGTAAGTTAGAATTCATCAACATAATTTCATTTATTTCCATTTCCTCCACCCATACGCTTTTTTTTTTTTTTTTTTTGATGTGTTTGTACTGTCATTACGAAGCAGAAACCATATCGGCTTTAAGCACCGCTGCTCACGGCATTCGAGAGGGGAAAAACACATGACAAATGAAATGTGATTCCTCACTGGACTGTAGAGATAAGAAAAGCCAATAAGAGCCCGAGCTCCTGAAAGGCCCCCGGTGACATGTGCGGTACTGAGGATTTGGTTGGTGGAGTTTGTGATTGACATCCACTATTCGGCCCCCGGGAAGAAAGAGCCGAGTATAAAGATATCGTGTTTAGCCTTCAGCGGCCACAATATCCACCTCAACAAGAGCATCTGATCAGGTGTCACCTGTGAGGAGAACACAGCGCTGTACTCTCAGATGATAACCATGTGCATCGGCGGAGCATCATTCAGAATCAAACTGAGAAGGCTTTTTAAATTCCAATTAAAGTCCTGCAGTTAAATGAATTGGGCGCATAATTGCATTACTAATTTGAATGCAAGTAGTAGAAAAGCAAAGTTTTTCAAGACAAACCTTATGTTGACAAGACTCAATCTGAAAGTTTAAAGTTTTACAACATGGATGGATGGATGGATGGATGGATGGATGGATGGATGGACTGATGGATGGA
>NC_140232.1:34456517-34461517 GCF_951802725.1 Rutilus rutilus | reverse complement strand
CTTTATGACCACCATGTACCCATCCTCTGATGGCTACTTCCAGCAGGATAATGCACCATGTCACAAAGCTCGAATCATTTCAAATTGGTTTCTTGAACATGACAATGAGTTCACTGTACTAAAATGGCCCCCACAGTCACCAGATCTCAACCCAATAGAGCATCTTTGGGATGTGGTGGAACGGGAGCTTCGTGCCCTGGATGTGCATCCCACAAATCTCCATCAACTGCAAGATGCTATCCTATCAATATGGGCCAACATTTCTAAAGAATGCTTTCAGCACCTTGTTGAATCAATGCCGCGTAGAATTAAGGCAGTTCTGAAGGCGAAAGGGGGTTAAACACAGTATTAGTATGGTGTTCCTAATAATCCTTTAGGTGAGTGTATATTCACATAGAAAACAGATGATTTACATTATAATAATATTTCACAATTTTACCGTTTTTATGATATTTTTGATCAAATAAATGCAGCCTTCTTTCAAACACATGAAAACCTCTCACCAGCGTCAAACTTTCCAATGGTAGTGCGGATGAATAGATTTATAACAGAAACATAACAGTGCGTTGGCAAGTGAACATAATGATTTTCAGCATCTCATCCATTTCTGTGACAGGAATCCTCTAAATGATTCGCTCGTGTTTTTCAGTATGTGAGCTTTTGAACAGAACGCCATGTGACGGTTTTATCAAGTGATCATAGATCAACAATGCAAGAATGTAATCTTTGCACAAAGATACACCCATTAATTCTTATAAAATGCTTTTCCAACAAAAAACTGTCATGGGAAAGACAAAGAGAGTCACTTTCGCTCGCCTTTGTGTTCAAATGAAAATACATGCTGTTCCCAGAGCTGTATTAAACTATTACGTGCCTCGTCCATAACACAAGCCTGTCTTCATGGGCCGCGTGAAGGTGGTCCAGGAGGCGCGTCACGGGTCAAAGGTCACGGCAAAACCAGAAGAGCGCAACATCTGCCAGACACATCCGAGCGAAATCCCCCAGGACCCAGACGTCCATCGGCACGCTGAAAAATCCCCGGGAAAAGACCTCGCGCTCACCCTCTCGCTGCCACCGTGACAAGTTCGTCTGCCGCTGACCTCTGACCCCGGGAACGACCCACCCGTGACGCCCTGTAGACTGAAGCCAACCGTAAAGATAATAGCAAACACACCCAGCATAAACACGTCCAGACTTCCCGTAAATAGAGCACTGAGACATTCCTTCTCTTCCAGATGTGTTGAAAAGTTATAGATGTAATGCAATCTGTAAAACAAACCCCGTTTGTGTCATTAAACACACAAATATGGTGTTTCCAGCGCCAAAACAATCAATATATAGTCCTGTGCATTGAGCCTGGACTGGTGCAGATGTCACCTTCATATCCGTCAGAAACGGGAACGCCGAGCTCGGAGAGATCTGCATCTTGAAGTCATTTTCCAGCAGATTAATCAACAGTGAAGCATGGCGTTTATCACGGCGTGTGTTTACGCGTGCATGTTACCTTTCTCGCGTCTCTTTGTGCTTAATTAACCAGAGGCATTTTCACTTTCATTATCAATCTAATTATCTGTCATTTCAAACTTGGCAATGTGGGAGATATTAAAACAATTATAAAAGTCATCGTTCATTGAAAACTTCACAATCTCAATTACTGAATATTCATAAAGTAGCAAATGTCACAGCATGTTTGAAGCATCTACACCTCTATTAGTGCTATATGGGTAGTGTATATATGCATATGAAGAATTATTTAGCAAAATCATGATTTTAGGTTCACGTTTATATGAATGTACACTTTGGGGTCGGTACGATGTTTTTATGTTTTTGAAAGAAATCTCTTCTGCTCACCAAGGCTGCGTTTACTTTATCAAAAACACTGAATGTTACAACATTAATTCAAACATCTAATCTCTCCTCAAACCAATTTCACACTAGACTTGCATGAGCTTCAAAAGTCAAGACTTTTTGAAGACAGGGTTTGTCAAGCCAAGACTTTCCTTTTATAGTTTTCTTTGCTGATCCATCTTCGATATTATTTATTTGGCAACACTTTACAATAAGGTTCATTAGTTAATGTATTAACCAATAAGCAG
Organism: Rutilus rutilus; assembly: GCF_951802725.1. Lineage (NCBI taxonomy): Eukaryota > Metazoa > Chordata > Actinopteri > Cypriniformes > Leuciscidae > Rutilus > Rutilus rutilus. The sequence goes on along the minus strand of NC_140232.1, from coordinate 34,459,421 downwards.
TAGCCTACATTTGTTAAAGTATTTATTAATCTTTGTTAATGTTATAATGTTAGTTCACGGACACGGTGCATTAACTAATGTTAACAAATACAACCTTTGATTTAAATAGGCTAACGTATTAGTAAATGTTGAAATTAATATTAACTAAGATGATTAAATGCTGAAGAAGAATTGTTCATGTTAACTAAGGTAGTTAACTAATATTGTAAAGTGTTACCATTTATTTAAGCCTCAGTCACATTTGCAGTGAAACTCAAAGATTCTTCAGTGATATTAAGCGATTGTCAAAGTGTCAAACCTGTTTCTGTGATTGTTCCAAGTGGCACTTTATCAAGTCATTTCGCACTTTAGTCAAACCCTAATCTGTCGGCAAACACACACTCTTGCACTGACACCGATCCTGAAGATGAGCAATGGCAGAACATGAAACTTCAATGTGCATTAGCAATGAAAGGAGGACGGTTGGATTAAACCTGTTTTAAATATGCATATTTCTCTCATCATTAGAACAGCTTGATGTTGATGTTTGCATATGAGGGATTAGATTTGAGTCTTTCATTATGTGCGGCTCAATAATGTATATGCAGTGAGAATATAGTGATGTATTAATACATGCGTGTCATTAAACTGTGGGTTGAACAGAAACGGATGAACCTTCGAGGACGTGCAATAAGTCACTGGCTCACATGAAAAACTCCATTTGAATTATTTAACCGCGGCTCGTTATTGCAAAGTCTGTATTCCCGGTAACAAATCTTAAAGGTACAGCTCTAAAAAAAAAAAGATGACAGTGGCCATTATCCTATTTACACAGCTGCAGGGAGACATACGTTATCCCTCGGACACGGACACATTCGTTTTACTCTTTCATCGGGTTATCAACCCATCAGACGCGCTGTGCCCTGGGTTTGTGGAGAAGAATCAACATATCATCGTTTCTTTAAGCACAAGTCCAGCTTCACGTGCTCTTCTTTTCCCAGGGAATGTCCCGCACGGATACGTCTTGATCAAGTGGGAAAACCGAGCCGGTGGTGATGCTGTTCAGGTGGGAAGTCTTGGGAAGGCCTTGTCGGATGGAGTGTATTCGGTTCACGTGTGGCGACTGAATACCTTCCAATGTTTGCCGACACTGATGGATGAAAACATAACGACGTGCCGACGGACACACCACATCTCCGAGAAAAAACTGTGAATATGGCTATTAATCTTTCGGCTGGAAGGGAAGCGGTTGGATCTGCTCAGTGTTGGGCGTCTGAAATGCACAAATGTTTGGTTTCAGTTTACACTTGGAGAGGATTTTTTTCTGTTTCGCGTTTCCGTTCAGTGAACACACTGTCATTTCATCAGGAAGAGCAGGTTACTGTTTTCTGCTTTATTTTAGAGCTTATAAGATTATAGTTCCATTCCGTTTCTGCTTTTTCTCATGTGTTTTGTGACGGGCAACAGTGATGATAGTTATTATTACATTATGATGAGTAATATTAAGCAACTACTATTGGTTTAGGGTTAGTTGCATGTAATTATGCATAATTTACTGTTATATATGGTAAGTACATGTCACTTATGTAACAAGGACACTGTAAAATAAAGTGTTACCTAATGTAGGAAGGTTTATGCTTGAAATAAGAGAAATTATATAAAAACTTTAATATCTTATGCAATTTACTTCTCTCAGGTAAATGTGTCATGATTTAGAAATCTTGTGTATCTTGAGTATAAACTACAAGACAAAAATACAGGAAGTTTTGCTGTTTTTTTGTTGTTGTTTTTTTAACATAGGCCATAATTATGACATACTAAGTAATCATTATGACATAAAAAGATGAAATTATGAAATACAAAGTCATAGTTATGACAAAATATGATGACATTCTAAGACTTTGTCATCATTTTGACTCTTTAATCTCATTTTCGATTTAGGATGTCAATTTAACCTTTTAGGTCATTATTTCTATTATGTCATCATTTCAACTTAAAAAAAAAAAAAAAAAAATAATATATAGGCCTATATATATACACACACACACACACACACACACACACACACACACACACACACACACACACACACACACACACAATTTATTATTATTTGTATTTTAGTTCCAGTTGGTTAGTTTAACTACATTTAAAGTGACTCCAAAAAATAATCAGCCACTGATAAACGTCTACTTTATAAATTTAAAATATAGCCTACATTTTCATTTACACACCAATTAAAAGTTTGGGGTTAGTAGGTTTATAAATGTTTTTGAAAGAAGTCTCTTCTGCTCACCAAGACTGCATTTATTTGATCAAAAATACATTAAAAACAGTGAAATATTATTATAATGTAAATCATCTGTTTTCTACATGAATATACAGTAAAGTGTAATTTATATCCTGTGATCAAAGCTGAATTTTCAGCATCATTACTCCAGTCTTCAGTGTCACATGATCCTTCAGAAATCAGAATAATATGATGATTTATAAAAAAAGGTTTTTCTTACTTTTTGGGGGATGGAAAATACCACTCATTTACTGTATTAAATAGAAAAAAAATAATTAGATTTCACGGGGTAAAATATCATTAAAGCCATATTGTGTTTTGAAGTCAATATTTCTTCTACTTGACTGTTCTTGTTTATCATTTAATAACAATTAAAGAACATGATTAGTCTTAACAACTTTTCATTTAGGCCTAAGTATAATTGAAATAAAATGCATGTCGCATTTACATAAATATATATAAAACTCACTACTCCTACACAACTATTTCTTTTTTCCACTTGTGAGACATACATTTTCTTGCAAAAAATCAAATAAAAACACGTTTATGCGGTGATCCTTTTATACTCTCATAATGAGATACAAACCCCAAAATATGTGATACATTTGTTTTGAAATGCCAAAATTATGATCACA
>NC_140232.1:34406517-34451517 GCF_951802725.1 Rutilus rutilus | reverse complement strand
TGCAACCTCATTAGTGACTGATCTGGAATATTCCACACAAATGCACCTCTTTAGGCACAGCCGGGTTAAAGTCCCCATGAAATCAAATATTTTTGGGCTGTTAGTATGAATTTGTTAGTCTTACTTAGCTAGTGTGCTCCCAAACAATGACAAAATTCACATTTAGAAGATATAAGCATTCAAAACTTACAGTCTCTCACTTCCTCCAATGTGGATCAGTGATTTTAATGACATCACTGCACTTCAGCTTCTCATCAGAGTTTCCTGTCCAATCAAATGCTCTCTATGATCTGAAGCTCCGCCCCCTACACTATAAATAGTTGCTGAAGCTGCGGCTGAAATCGGTCACTTGTTCACACATTTACTGTTTTCTACATGGTGAATGGCACACAGTGCACTATATAGGGGATAGGGAACGATTCAGACAGTGTAAATATGCTTTTCATTGGAGTGAATGAAGTCGTTAGTGTCACGCGAACCACCGCAGAAACGGTCCAGAGACTCGATAGCACAGAGCGGATCAGGTGATCGAGTCGACGCAGAACACAAAACGTATCGGACTCATTTGAATTCTACAGAGTGTGCCAGATTTTAAAGCGATGGAGGAGAACTGGTTAGACAGACTCGGCATTAGAAACAGCACTGACGAGTGGAAGATGATTATGATTATGATGTTATGCTGTATTGCTTTAGTAACAGTTTCATGTTAAATCTAAATCTAAAAGGGGAATTTATTAGACTATGGCTGTCATAAGCTGTCAAATGCGGCTTTACTGAGCTCAACAGCTCTGACCGAGCTGTGATATAAACCGAACACTATTGGCTATTATTAAAAAGGGGCGGGGCTGCTCAATAAGTCCCGCCCTGTCTTCCTGTTTCAGTAGAAATTACATCAACACATTGAACAACACAGTGCTTTTCAAGGCACTTCGGTGGGCCTTTAAGGCTGCTCTGTGCCTGCTCAAAATGCTTTTATGCCACTTCTGTGCTGACATACCTACAGTAAATGCCACTTTAGAAGCGCCTCTGTGCCACCTTTGCCGTGTAAATTTGGCAATTGACTCCAAAAGAGATGTTAGCATGTTGCTAAGCTCACGATTTTATAAAAAAAAAATAGTGCTGTCAAATCGATTAATCACGATTAATTGCATCTAACATAAAAGTTTGTATATATAATACGTGTGTCTGAAAATTACCATTCACGATTCTTTTCAAATTCATGCGCTGGCGATATTAATCTGACACTATATATTATTTTGTGTATCTGTGTGTGTGTGTTTTTAGTGCTGTCTTTTATGTTAGATGCGATTAATCACAATGAATCAATTTGACAGCACTAAAAACACACACACACAGATACACAAAATAATATATAGTGTCAGATTAATATCGCCAGCGCATGAATTTGAAAAGGCCACTGAATTCATAATCTCAAAAAACAAACATTTTAATTTGATGTTATTGACTTTTTGTGCTGTAATTCTATTTGTGTTGAAATTTGGCTTGTGAAATTCAGATTTTTATTACTCAAGTGGTGGATTATGGATGGAATTCAGGTATTAGTATTCAAGCTGCTAAATGTATCTTGGGAAATGTAGGTTTTTATGACAGTAGTGAATGCACGAAAGAGCAAAGGAGTGATCAGCTTTGGCCTTTGTTTTGATATGGTTTGGTGAGGTCATATTTTTGGTCATAAGGCGATGTTATTGATACTCAGAGACTTTGAATCTTATCCCACCACAATCAATGAAACACCTCAAAGCTTTACAAGGATTTCAATTTCTTCATGTATTGAATGATTGTTTTCATATACAATAATGGTTAAAGTCCCCCTGTGGTGAAAGTCCAGCTTTTAATGTTGTTTCTGTGTCTATGTGGTGTTTTTAATATGCTTTAAGACAAACCTCGACAGCATTGCTGAGTATTCTCTCCTTAAAACTGCAGTGAACCAAAGACAGTCTCAAAAACACGCTTTGAAATCGCTGGTGTTTCTGATGTCACAAACTACCTTGTAACCAATCAGATCAACGTGTGATCGTCAACCAGTGGATCTCTGAGCTGAGTGAGTGAGTGGAGGCGGGGATCATTTGCATATTCATAGAACCACGCATACTAAATGAGGCAAGGGTGTCGAGTTACATTCAAGATATTTTAAGGCATGAAGTTTTTTTTTCAAGGATAAAAATGCTTAAATATGTTTTAAAAATGTGATAATTTACAGAATTTCACTTGCGCCAATTGAAAAATTTAGATGTGACCAGTCACTAGAAAATTTTGAGTTGGGGAGGTTAGACATTTTTTACAGTGCAGGGGGACTTTCAGTAACGTACAAATAAACAAAAATCCACTAACTAAAGAGCTCTGAACCAAATAGTGACAGACTCTGTAAAAAAAAAAATTCAACAAATTCGACACCGATTTACTCTTCCTTGAATTTTCAGATGTCATCCTTCGAATTTTGTAACCTGAACTTCCCAACCCAAAATCAGCAGCCTGAATATTATGAATAATATTTAAAATTAAGAGCCAAAACAACATCAAACATAAAAAAAAATTTTCCCTTTTTTTTTTTGCACGATCATGCATTTGGTGATATAAATCTGACCCCATAATATGTCATTTTTAAAAAGATTGAACAATTTACCATGTACATTTTTAAGTACTAAATTAAGTATATTTTTTATCAACATTTATCTCAACTGGCCTTCCTGATTGATTTTCTTCCTGTCTTGAATGATTTTCTTTCATTGCGATGCATTCTGTGCTCGCTTCACATGAAGGACACACACAATGCCGCCTGCGTTTACAATATACAGTTTATAAAAGAACAGCATTCAGTTGCAAACCCTGTTTAGCTTCAGTGTTGCTGTGTATAAATGCGAGTGAGTCATTTAGTGACTTGAAACAAATAAATATCCACTGAGAGACATCAGTAAAACGTCTGCAGTCTTTTTGTGTGATTTTGTGCTGAAGTCCAGGGTCTTATTTGTCACTTTCACACTTCAATCTAATGCCTTATCTTCTCCGTCCTCTCCTCAGCGCCGAGAAGCTCTTCAAGGTCGTTCTAATGTTGGTTCAGGGTCAGCCGGGTGTCATATCGCCACAGAGAACTACTTAACACACCGGGGGTAAAGCAAATCTCCTCAATCACTGCTGAATTTGCCAGTCAGGAGGACTGAGCTCACATATGCTGGCGGGTTTAGTGTGTGTGATGAGAGCAGTCGGCCGTGGTGATTTAGATGTGAATCGGGGCCAGGAGAGGCTGATAAACGACCAGCAGAAGATTCAGCCAAACCTGTGAGCTAATGTGAGTAATATGAGACGGCTCGCATTCATACAGCGTTTAGCTTTGTGTTTTGTATTCTGGTGGAAGGTTTTATATTGCAATGCCTTTTACTACACCATTAAAAACAAGTCACCAAGACTGCATTTATTTGATTAAAAATACTGTAAAAACAGTGAAATATTATTACAATCTAAAATATCTGTTTTCTATGTGAATATACAGTAAAGTGTAATTTATATCCTGTGATCAAAGCTGAATTTTCAGCATCATTACTCCAGTCTTCAGTGTCACATGATCCTTCAGAAATCACTCTAATATGATGATTTGATGCTCAAGACACATTTATGATTATTCTTTGATGAATGGGAAGTTCAAAAGAACAGCGTTTATATGAAATAGAATATTTTGTAACATTATAAATGTCTTTACTATCACTTTTGATCAATTTCATGCATCCTTGATGAATAAAAATATTAATTTCTTATTAAATATGAAAATATTAAAAATAAGTGTAATAAGTGCTTGTTTGTTAACTGCAAAATTAACAGCAAAATCATTTTGACATGAGATATATATAAAAAATGTATCAGGCAACTAAACAAAATAGCATGTAATTTACTGACAAAATGTTAATTGCTGCAGTGTATTGTTAAATTAAATGTTTAATTAATCTGAATGAATTATTTAAAAAATAGTTTTGAGTGAATGATTCAATGACTCACTCATAAAGACTTCACTTGATTCATTACTACGATAAACGAATGTCTTGAATGAACGATTCAACCAAAAATGCATTTTTTTAACAGTGACTTGATTGAATGATTATGTAATTAATAAAAGTGTCATTTGATGGAAAACAGCGGCTTGGACATTCGGGAAGAAAGAAAACCGTATGGACTGACCATAAAGATCCTCTTCTGAGATGGAGATGAAGCTCCTCTCCGAGGCTCACAGTAAACAGATGTTCACCGCTGTAAAAATAACACAGTTTTAATGACTGTTGAGTCAGCGAGATCATATGAATTCCTGGCTGTTGCGGTGACAATATTTGCATTACAACAACATAATTCAACTTGAAACTGACCTCTTTATCACCTCCAAACAACAAGGCACAGCGAAACGACTCCAGCGAGGCCTAGAATGAGGAGAGAAAATGTATTAGTTTGGATATTGATGAAGTGTCACACATACGTCATGCTGAGATCACCATTGATCCACTTCGTTTGTCTGTGGGATTATAGAGAAGTGCAACATGGGAGATTTCCCTGTTCTAGGCTACCATTGAGTAATTAGTAAACTACTATACAGTCAATATTGGGAAAACAAAGAATGTCCATGTCCAGTGATGGGTTTCAAGAGATGCTAATATTCTACATTATTTATAATTACAAATTAGATTATTTGCATTTGAATTCAACTTCAATTTAATGCTTAAATGCAGCAAAAAAGGTCATTTGTCACATTTACATTTGATTAGTCACATGCCGTAGAAATAGAACAGAATTATTATTATTATTTCAATTCATAATGTTCCTTTGTTTACATTTAAAAAAATCTTAATGTTTTTAGCAAATTGTTTATTTACAGATTTAAATGGGAAAAAAATACACACATTAAAAAAAATCGTACTGATCCCGACATTTTTTAACGGGAAAGTATAACCTAAATTACTGTTTGTTTGCTTTAACTGTAAAATTAACAGCAAGTAAATTTACCTAGCCGGTTTCACTTTATTTTGATGGTCCCTTTAACACTGTTGACTATAAGTAACGTTGCACTTTTACATGTCTACTAACTCTCATTAGTGTGTGAGTAGAGTATTAGTAAACCGGTAGGGTTAGAATAAGTTGACATGTAGCTGTAAAGTTACTTATAGTTGGTATAATGATGAGGAGCATCAAAATAAAGAGTTAGCAGATATTAAGCAGACAGTCTACTAATACTCTAATATTAATACTAATACTCTAATGACAGTTAGTTGACATGTAGTTGCAAAGTTACTTATAGTCAACAGAATGTTGGACCATCAAAATAAAGTGTTACCAATTAGCCTACTAAAGCCACTTACAAGAAAGCGAGTTTCTTCATCTTTAATGAGGTAGCCTGGCTAATGATAAAGATTAGTCGGCCTACAGAAACCTTAAACCAGTGAGAGCGACAGACGGTGTTCATTTGTGTGTAATGAAATGAAGAGGCATTGGTTTTATAATGACAGTCCTGTCGTCCCTGCTGTTTCCATCAGTGTGGCACAGCATCCCCGTCCAACATTTTGCGGTTCGTATGGCGCTATAAAGCTCTTTGTGCAGGAGGACAGGTGGACGGGTTTGACATGACAGTCCAAATGGGATGAAGTCCACGTCTGTAATTGTCATCAAAAAAAGCACAAAAAAAGCTCCAAGAGCAAAAGAAAAGAGGACTGGAAACGGCCAGATCCACACAGTCAAAGCACAGCGGCACAAACACACACTCAAACACAAACACACACGCACAAACACACACGCACAAACACACACGCAGAAACACACACGCAAACACATTCAAACACACACTCAAACACATTCAAACACACACGCAAACACACAAACGCAAACACACACTCAAACACACTCAAACACACACGCAAACACACAAACGCAAACACACACACTCAAACACACGCACAAACACAAACGCAAACACACAAGCAAACACACACTCAAACACACAAGCAAACACTCACTCAAACACACAAGCAAACACACACTCAAAAACACGCAAACACACGCACAAACACACACAAACACACACTTAAACACACACACAAGCAAACACACACGCAAACACACATGCAAACACACACAAGCAAACACACACGCAAACACACACTCAAACACACACTCAAACACACAAACACGCAAACACACACACAAACACACACGCACAAACACACACTCAAACACGCTCAAACACACACACAAACACACACTCAAACACACACTCAAACACACACTCAAACACACACTCAAACACACACTCACTCAAACACGCAAACACACACTCAAACACGCTCAAACACACACACACACACACAAACACACACTCAAACACACACACTCAAACACGCAAACACACACTCAAACACACACACACACACACAAACACACACTCAAACACACACTCAAACACACACACTCAAACACACAAACACACACTCAAACACACACACGCACAAACACACTTAAACACATGCAAACACACGCACAAACACACACAAGCAAACACACACACTCAAACACACACGCACAAACACAGACGCAAACACACACGCACAAACACACACTCAAACACGCACGCAAACGCACTCAAACACACACGCACACACACACGCAAACACACACTCAAACACACGCACAGAGACGCAAACACACACGCACAAACACACACTCAAACACACACTCACTCAAACACGCACTCAAACACACACTCAAACACAATTAAACACACATGCACACACACTGAAACACAAACACACACACACACACTCTGTGTGTCCGCCTGCTCAGCTCTTGCTCCAAACGCTGCTGCCTTTCATCGATCTCTCTTTGGGAACCTGAATGCTCTGGATAATGTATCTACGGTTCATTTGTCACTGGAAGACTTTAAACTGATTATCTGTTCTTTGCCACTTTTACAGCCTATATTTTCTACTTTTACTTTAAGACAGTAAGAAACCACTCCAACCACCTAACAACAAAGTCAGAACACCTGCATAGAAATGAGAAAATAGATCTATCCATCCATCCCTTTTATTTTGGATGCGATTAATCGCAACTAATCATTGCCCAGCACTATTAAAGCTACAATATGTAAGAATTTGTAATAAAATATCCAGAAAGCACTTGCACAGTGTGATATATATCCTGCAGTTGTGTTCTTACAATATCCCAAAAGTCCCCAAAGATTTTTAATTTCAGAGAAATTCACAATTTTAAATAACGGCTCGTCCCTGTTCACTTGTCGCCTGTCAATGACGTAATATCCGCGTTATCCCCGGTTTCCGCTCGTACTGCCGTAGTAACCATGGCGACAGACGTGGACGACTGCGTTACGTCTAGCGGCGCGCTCACGCTGATGTTGTTTCGTTCAGACATTATGGATCATGGCAAGCAGACTTTGGGACAGAAGGAGAACTAAAACGAGGATCAATATCAGCGTGGCGTTTTCGAGATGCCGAGAGCTAGCGTCCGCGGCTAACTTCGACTCGACAGAGACGCGCAAATGTACATAAAACTAATCAATGTTATACAGCTCAACATGATGAGATGTTAGAATATGATCAGTGTGTTATGCTAATGTTGATCTCGCTCACTGCTAGTCTCATACAGACAAACTAACACACAGAATAACATTATAACTTTAACACACTCAAATGCAGTTTAGTGTGATAGTGTAGAGCGAGTGAAGCGGCGCTGCGTTCCCTCACAAGTTTCACTCGTCTAATAAACTGACCTGTGAGTATTATTCAGCACTAGCGGGTGAGTTAGGCTAGTTCGGTGGAATGAAATGTCCTCATCTCTTTATATCCGCGAGAGTGTGGCGCTGAGATCTGTCTCTCATTACCACTCGCTTCACACCACAGTCATGTTAAACACATCAATGTATTCACTCCATAATCCAATCCATAAACATTATTAGATCCATCCGCATGACGACAAGTTCCATAATTCCGCTTATGCGTCATCAATCTACGTCTTTGTTACCGTAAGAGGTCAACGACCCCTAGCGGCGAAAAAAATGACATATTGTAGCTTTAAATATAAAATGACCAGGATACGATTTCAGGCCAAAACGTGCTCAATACAGTTTTAATTTCACAAAATATCAAACAATAAACCGACCGCTATTAGCGCTGTCTTCCAATCTCTATCATCTATCATGATTTCATTGTCCAACAATATAAATGAATACACATAATACAGGAGGACCAATGTGAGAGTGAGTGTGGGATGTTTGTGAAGGTCACAGTGAAGTCCTTGTGCTGATATGATAAGGGACTTTGCTCAGCGGTCTTATCCACTGGACCGGCGCTGACCTCTGGATTCAATAGTGAGCTGCAAACCCGTCTCCAGCAGTCAGATCTCTGGATTGATTTGAGGATGAGAGAGAGAGAGAGAGAGAGAGACACGAGCCCCATCTGTCAATGCCCCCGTCTGAGCACTGCTTTAATTCAGCACTTTTTGGTCGATGTGGGAGGGTTGGAGTCTGACAGGCTTTTTTGCCTGTCATCTAATGCAAAGGTGTAATGGGAAAACGCCTTGAGCCTCCTCCTCTCCCAGTTTGCCCGAGCGCCGCTGCCAAGCTCGCTCGCTCCTGAAGACAGCCTGTCAATCGGAAATAAAAGCCTGGCAAACTCGAGACTCGATGATGTGTTTTGTTCTGATACGCTGAAACATCCACAGACAATATCTGACACAACAATCTTTCAGAATTCAGCTTCAGAACTGCAATGAAGGGAAATAAATTACAGCCTTGTTTAATTCCACTCTTTGTTTTCTTGCGCCTGCAGGATGAAAACAGCGTCCTTTTGTTTATCAATGAAAACAACGTCTGGTTAAAATCGTTTTCTTCTCCATCTTTGGGCTGCATTTCTTCTTCTTCTAATGTCTCATAACAATAACCCTGCTTTCTTGTACTTACTGGGCGGTATTGTGAATTTTAATAAATCACATTAGAGACGACAGATGCAGAGAAATCGCCCAAAACAAACAAGGTCAAGATTGACTCCTACGTTAAAGTGATAGATTGTGTTTCTCTGATGCCAAAAAAAGAGCTTTCAGTCTTTTGTAGAAAATTTAGAGTTTTTTTTTTTGTTTCTTACATTTTGATTTTCTTTTCATGAACAGCCTCCATCATAAAATTACAGATATCATGATCTATATACATAAATCACCATTAATATTTATTCTGTCTCCCTTGTTAATAGTAAGTGGATCCATCATTCAATGCATTTCACAAGAAATCAAAATAAATGGTTTTGATACTCAAAATTAAATACATATATAATTCACTTATCACGAACAATTCATCAATTATTGTAAGGCAATCAATATTTGTCGTGTCTTCATTGTCTTTCATCAAAATATAATAACTTGCTCCACCTCTGAAATGACCGCATATCATAAGTTAATGTTAACCAGCCTAAACAGTTTCAAAACCTCCTGTCAATCGTCAATCTGTTGATCTGAGCAATGGCAGACAAGGGCCGTTTGGGAACATGGAAAGATCAATAACTGACTCTACACACACGACTGATAAAGTCTGCAAGCTTTTATTACAGTAGCCTATTCTCCCATAGCAAACTGTGGCTTTAAGAAAACTCATATCTACAATATTTGTAATAACCATCAATCATAAGTAATTTGCTACATTAGTCCTATATTATAATATATAAAAAAATCAGCATGTAATCTGGTGTTTCATGCTTTCTTTCAGGCTAATCTTTGTTCTCTGGTTTTATCACATCTCAGAATCATAATTATGTTTAAATAACTGAGTGGCAAATATTTTTACAAAACTGCTCTTAGTTAAACACGTGCTGACTTTTAAAACACTCGAGTTCATTCACCTTTTTTATTGCTTTATTTTACGCATGCAAAGAAAAGCCACTGGTGTCAGCAGTTTATAATGCTGATCAAAACACAATAACAAGAATAACAAACTATCCATCCATCCATCCATCTATCTATCTATCTCTATCTATCTGTCATTCTCCATCCATCCCTCCATTCATTCACCCATCCATCTATATCTATCCATATCTATCCATCCATCCATCCATATCCATCCATCCATCCATATCCATATCCATCCATCTATCCATATCCATCCATCCGTCTGTCATTCTCCATCCATCCATCCATTCATTCATCCATCCATCCATATCTATCCATATCCATCCATCCATCCATCCATCCATCCATCTATATCCATCCATCCGTCTGTCATTCACCATCCATCCATCCATCTATATCTATCTATATCCATCCATCCATCTATCCATATCCATCCATCCGTCTGTCATTCACCATCCATCCATCCATCCATCCGTCTGTCATTCACCATCCATCCATCCATCCATCCATCCATCTATATCTATCTATATCCATCCATCCGTCTGTCATTCATCCATTCATTCATCCATCCATCTATATCTATCTATATCCATCCATCCATCTATCCATATCCATCCATCCATCCATCCATCTATATCTATCTATATCCATCCATCCGTCTGTCATTCATCCATTCATTCATCCATCCATCTATATCTATCTATATCCATCCATCCATCTATCCATATCCATCCATCCATCCATCTATATCTATCTATATCCATCCATCCGTCTGTCATTCATCCATTCATTCATTCATTCATCCATCCATCTATATCTATCTATATCCATCCATCCATCTATCCATATCCATCCATCCGTCTGTCATTCACCATCCATCCATCCATCCATCCATCCATCCATCTGTCATTCACCATCCATCCATCCATCAATCTATATCTATCTATATCCATCCATCCATCCATCCATTCATATCTATCTATATCCATCCATCCATCTATCCATATCCATCCATCCGTCTGTCATTCACCATCCATCCATCCATCCATCCATATCTATCCATATCCATCCATCCATCCATCCATCTATCTATATCCATCCATCCGTCTGTCATTCATCCATTCATCCATCCATCTATATCTATCTATATTCATCCATCCATCTATCCATATCCATCCATCCGTCTGTCATTCACCATCCATCAATCCATCCATCCATCCACTCATCCATTCATTCATTCATCCATCCATCTATCTATCCATCCGTCTGTCATTCTCCATCCATCCATCCATCCATCCATCCATCCATCCACTCATCCATTCATTCATCTATCTATCTATCTATCTATCTATCTATCTATCTATCTATCTATCTATCTATCTATCTATCTATCTATCTATCTATCTATCTATCTATCTATCTATCTATCTATCTATCTATCTATCCATCTATCCATCTGTCCATATCCATCCATCAATCCATCTATCTATATCTATATATATCCATATCTATCTATCCATCCAGCCATTATATTTAAAAATATATGTATGTATTTGGTAATATATAATCACTACAATGTTTATTCATATTATTGTAAAATGAAATCATTGTTTAATTTATTTTATTATATTCATGTATCTGACAGACGTAAATAATAAAAGCAGAAGTACTCTATTCCTGGTGTGTGTTTTACTCAAACTCATCTGTTGATCTGCTCTGCCTCCTAATGGCACAATGCTGCAAATACAAGAGTACAGAACACACACACACACACACACACACACACACACACACACACACACAGTCAGAGGCCAATATTATCTCTGCAAACACACGCTTATACCGTACAGAAAATCCCCTGGACTGTTTTCTTCTCCCTGTGTGTTCGAGCATCTGTACTGTGTGTTCAGCCACAGGAAATGAGGAGCTGCTGCTTCCTGTGTGTGTGTGTGTGTGTGTGTGTGTGTGTGTGTGTAATGTGTGCCCTTGTTTATATTACATTGTGGGGACCAAATGTCCCCATAAGAATAGTGAAACCTGAGATCACCTACATTGTGGGGACCAGCCAGCGGTCCCCACTTTTCAAAAGGCTTATAAATCACACAGGATGAGTTGTTTTGAGAAAGTACAAATGCAGAATGTTTCCTGTGATGGGCAGGTTTAGGGGTAGGGTTAGTGTAAGGGGACAGAATATACAGTTTGTACGGTATAAAAACCATTACGTCTATGGAGAGTCCCCACAAAGATAGTGAACCAGACATGTGTGTGTGTGTGTGTGTGTGTGTGTGTGTTTACTGATGTGCTGATGACTGAGCTACAGTGTGACGTGTGTTAGTTCTCACCGCACCTGTTTCTGGAGCTCAGCGCAACACGAGGAACACACTGCTGTTCTGCTTTACTGGATTCCTGAAGAACATCTGCCGCCCATGACTAGCTGGAACATTTCATTATTACTCTAGGTCTCTGTTGAGAATCCTGAAAAATAAAATGTGTCAGTTTCCACAAAAATACGAACTGTTTTCAACACTGAGAATAATCAGAAATGTTTCATGAGCAGCAAATCATCATATTAAAATGATTTCTGAAGGATCATGTGACACTGAAGACTGGAGTAATGATGCTTTGATCACAGGATATAAATTACATTTTACAATATATTCACATAGAAAACAGCTACTTTAAATAAGAATAATTTTTCATATTTTTTACTGTATTTTTGATCAAATAAATACAGCCTCTGTGAGCAGAAGAGACTTATTAAAAAATAAAAAAAATATTACAGACCCCAAACTCGAGAGCAATGACATCACATCCTGTTTCTTATTTAGCGTTACTCTTGTTCTTTATTTATTGTTGTTCATTTCAGTAAACACATTTCACACTAAAAACAACTGGATTTTGACATTTTCTGAAGAAACAAGAGCTGAATCCTCTGCATTTTCACTCCTTTTCAAGCTAAATGTAACGTATCACCTGCAGTGTTTTTTTTTATTCTTGCACTAAAAGGTCATAAAACTCACAAACAGCCATAAATGCTCCGATCATAAAAGGTTTGAAGTGGTCATTTTAAGAGTGCATGTAAAAGTCAGACCTGCAGAAATGTGACAGATTTGAAGCGGTTTATGGACCTTCTAACCTTTTAAGATCTGACAGCTTGGTGATTTTCTTCACCAGGTGGACTTTCGCACAGCAAAACCTAAAACAATCCCGAACACTCAGAGGACAGAATACATCGCGAAACGCATTAGGACATTTTGCTAGGTCAGGGTCACACGTCTCACAGAAAACACAGATGAAATCTAAAGCGTTTCTCCGAGACAGCATGTGAGATTAAACAGAGAACACATGGAAAGTCTCAGACGTTTCTCCTGAGAAAAAGACCCCAGTAAATCACACATTTATCTCCTCTAGACTAGAGCTTCAAAAAACGATCTAGAAAAAAGATGACAGACACCAAACACTGCAATCAAAAGTTAATCGGTGTTATTTTAATATCATTGAGATACTGTTATAGTTATATTTAGCAGTGGCCAGAAGTAAAAACACAGGGGACAAAGGGACATCTTCACCCTTTATTCAAATATTATTAAAAATTTGTTTACGATTTTGTGATCATATTGTGTAGTTGTGCTTGGAGTCGATGAAATATGACATCATTTTTGACCAAGCTGTCATACAAAGAAATTATGAACACATGCAAAAACAAGAGAGAACCAACGCAATATTAATAACTGATTATGTTTTAGGTGATGTGTGCTTTTATGTCAGCTTTTTGTTTTTCTGATATATATATACACAGTGGTGGTCAAAATTGATGGCACCCCTGATAAATATGATAAAAAATGGCTGTAAAAAATAAATCTGCATTGTTTATCCTTTTGATCTTTCCTTCAAAAAATGCGCAAAAATCTAACCTTTCATTGAAGTAAAAGAATTGAAATTGGGGGGTAAATCACATTATGAAATAAATGTTTTTCTCCAAAACACGTTGGCCACAATTATTCATACCCCTAGAATGTTTTATGAATAAAATATCTCTGAAGTATATTCCCATTAATATTTACCTTTTTCAGCACACCAGGGTGACTAGGAACATGAAATTGTCCAGCTATGACTTCTTGTTTCACAGGAGTTTAAATATGACGAATACACAAAGGCCAAATTCCCTTGCTCATCCATCACAATGAGTAAAACCAAAGAATATAGTTCTGATTTGCAGCAAAAGATTGTTGAGCTTCACAAAATAGAAAGTGGCTGTAAGAAAATAGCTAAAGAATTGAAAATCCCCATTTTGGCGATAATTAAGAAGTTATAATCAACTAAAGATGTGACGAATCTGCCAGGAAGAGGACGTGTGTCTATATTGTATTAATGTACGGTGAGGAGGAAAGTTTGAGTGGCCAAAGACTCTCCAAGGATCACAGATGGAGAATTGCAGAGATTACTTGAGTCTTGGGGGTCAGAAAGCCTATTAAAAAATAAAAAATGATCAAACAACCCCTACATCACCACATGTTGTTGGGGAGGGTTTCAAGAAAAATCCTCCTCGCTCCTCCAAAAATAAACTCCAGCATATTCAGTGGTCAGACACGACTGGATCTTCAAAAGGGACCGGATTCTGTGGTCAGATGAAACGAAAAAAAAGGGCTTTTTGGCAGCAAACCCAGCAGATGTGTTTGGTGCAAACAGGGATGAAGAGTACCCCATGCCTACGGTTAAATATACTGCTGGATCTTATATGTTGTGGGCCTATTTATTTGCTGGAGGTCCTGGACATCTTGTATAGATGCATGGTATTATGGATTCTAGCAAATACCAACAGATAAAAAAATCAAAACCTGACGCCTTCTGCTAGAAATCTTATAATGGGCCGTGGTTGGATCTTCCATCAGGACAACGGCCATGACTGTCCCAGTCCCCTGACCTGATGAGTGGAGTGAACTGAACAGAAGAAGCACCAACATGAACTTGTGAATCTGAAGGATCTGGAGAGATTCTGTATGGAGGAATGGTCTCTGATCTCTTGTCAGATGTTCTCCAAACTCATCAGGCATTATAGGAGAAGACTCAGAGCAGTTATCTTGGCAAAAGGAGGTTGCAGAAAGTATTTAATAACAGGGTGCCAACAATTATGGCCAGCGTGTTTTGGAGAAAAACATTTATTTCATAATGTGATTTCCCCCCCACTTTCAATTCTTTTACTTCAATGAAAGGTTAGATTTTTGTGAATTTTTTGAATGAAAGATCAAAAGGATAAACAATGCAGATTTATTTTTTACAGCCATTTTTTATCATATTTATCAGGGGTGCCATCAATTTTGACCACCACTGTGTGTGTGTGTATATATATATATATATATATATATATAAAATCAAAATATGAGCAAAATATTTTAGATTTTTAAATATGAAGGAAAACAAAACACTAAACCTCGTTAAGTATTTATTTGACTATTCGGCAAAAAGGCAAACTACAGCTTGCTCAAAGTGTGTATATATATATATAGTTTTCATTTTAATTTTAGTTAAAGTTTTTTGTTAATTTTATTAGTTTTTTTTAATGTCTATATAATTTTTATTTTTCAATTTTAGTTTTAGTTGTTAAACTAAATGAAAATGAAAAATGTTGAAAATTAAAGAGGTATTTAAATATACCTGTGAACTCGTGAAGTCTCCTGAATCCTCTGAGATCAGCCGTTTGTTTCCAGACCTTCAAGATCTTCTGTTCTTCTTCTGTTAGTTTCTGCTGCCGTACTTCAGTTGTGTTTGCGAGGTCTAGTGGGTTTCTTAATGCTGAAAGTGTTGATTTCTGCTCAAGCGATCAATATCAGCAGAAGATTCTCAGTAAAGATGGATATTGTTGTAGAACAATTTACGGGCTCTAGAGAAAATCCCCACAATAACCAGCAGCAAACACACAGTAAACTATATATCACTTACTTTCATAAGCCTGCCTTCCAGAAGCTTCTTCTGAAGGTCATTTATAAATGTTAAAGGACAGTAAGATCACACAACTGTACCTGAGATAGTGTGATCGTGAGATCTTGATTTCTGATGTCTGTATCCCATTGGCTACTACAATACCCTGATTTTCTCATCAATTACTCTGGTGAAAAAAACAAGAAAACAGAAGTCATAAATCATAAGAGTACAGTCAATAAAAGACCTTACTCACATGTTGAGTGATAAAACGCCTTCATCTCATTGCCTAAAATCAATGGTTTAAAATTCTCCCAACATATTTAAACACTTTTTCATTAAAGCAAAAAGCAGACGGTCAAGCTTGATCTGATTTAATTATGCACAGCCTGTTCAAAAAATAAATCAACAAACACAGACTGTCATATTTTATTTTTATAATACAGTTGCTTCACAAATAACACAAATCATAACAGAGCACTGAATGTTTGCCAACGAGCTTGGATGCAAATCAATGTTATATACATCTACAAAACAATATTTAATGTCAAAAGGAAAGTTCATGTGGGCACTTTTTCAGTCTTGTCCAGGGTCATGTTATTGACCTTTCCAGCCCATCATCATCATCATCATAAACGTCAACAAAAAGAGATCCCAACACTTCTGAAGGTCTGACGTCCTACTGTAATCAAAACAGGTGATTCACATTCAGCTGAGAAGAGCTTGACTGGAGTCTTTCAACACCATCAGAAATCATGCGGTCGAGTCTCTCATGGCAGAGATCCGGAAACAGTCTCTTTCTGCTGCAGCTTCAGGACCAGTTCCAGCAGATTCATCTGCATCATCACCTCCTGCGACACACAGAAAACCAGTAGGAGTAACCCAGCTAACAGGGAACGTTCTCAGAACTTCAATCAAGGTTCTCTCAAAGTTAAAGTGGTGCTATAATGCCCTTTTCACAAGATGTAAAATAAGTCTCTGATGTCCCCAGAGTGTGTGTGTGAAGTTTCAGCTCAAAATACCCCACAGATGTTTTTATATAGCATGTTAAAGTTAGCAAAAACACACCGTTTTTGTGTCTTGTTCCTTTAAATGCAAATGAGCTGCTGCTCCCTGCACAGGGGGCGGAGCTTCGATTACCTCACACACAGAGATGCACTGAAAATTTCAGAAACTTTTAGCCTTTTATGTTCAAATCGGATTCAGACAATGATGGAGAGACTCAAGAAGAAGTGACAACATGTAGAAGCAACAGGACATTTCTGAATGGTTAGTTGATGAGTTTATGTAGCTTATGTGTAGTTATCTTCTAGTCATTGATTAGCATATTCTGTCTTGATAATCTATAAATCGTGTTCCGGGGGCGGGGTTTATGTAAATTTTAGGGTTAGTGATGTCACTAACCCGGAAGGAAGCTCGTGTAGTCCCTACCAGTCTCTCTCTCTTGAATTTATTTTAAATTATATGTTACCCCTGGCTCAATTTATTATTATTTATTTTTATTTTTATTTTTTGTCTGTTTATTTTACTTGCTTTTTATTTAACTTGTTTTCACTGGCTTTTTGTCTACTGTTTATAATTATATTATTGTTGGTTTTGAGTTGTAACTATGTATCTGTTATATCTGTTCAAAAAAACATAAAAAACATAAATAAAAAAAAGTCCATACCAGCCGTTTGTTGTTTCTGTAAAAGCAAATATCTCCCTTTGCTTTGAACTTTGAGCGTCGTAACTTTGCAGATGTTGTTTATGCTCAAACAGCAACATTACACACTAACTAATGTTAGAAAACTGAAATCATAATCAACCACCCCTTTAAGAACAAACATTCTTCAAGTAACATTCATAGACACAACAGTCGGATCCGGAAGTAAAAACCCCATTCATTTTCAAACTGATTTTTAACTATAACTAATTAACTCCACTGTGAGCTACAAGGTTGTTACGCAATGGTATTTTGCTTCTGCTGAAACCATCTGCCAACATTATTTCAACTTATTTTTTTAAATGATCATGTTTAACAGTGGAATCTGTGGTGAAAAACTACATTACCCATGATGCTGTACAGAAAATTACACCAATCAAAGTAAACCACGCCAAAATAGCTCCGCCCACTCCAATGAAACACCGCAAAATAATCAAAACTTTAAATATATTGTTTATATAGATATAATCAACATTTTTAAATGAGTAGTTTTATATTTCTCCATCATTTGTACCTGAATAATGCTGTTCGCAATGCTTCATGGGATTGTAGTTCTTTTCCTCACTAAAGCCGTAAACTTCACAGTCTTGAACCTTTGTCTTTTCGTCAGATTTTTAAATAGTTTTTTGCTTCAAAATCAAAGTTTGAAGTGTTATGATTCACCTCGTAACTGGTTAGCTTGGTTCATGGCATATAACGCTGTTACAACAGCTGTTATAACAAAGATGTTTTTGAAATCCCTATGGGAGAAATGAATGGAAAAAATACTTCTGGAACCAACGCCGCTGAAAAAGCATTGTTGCACTCCACAGAATGTTTGTTCAAAATTATCTGGTCTTTAATAACTTTTGATATGAGGTTTTAGTTGGATGTTCATCTAACGTTTTTTAATGTTACTGCTTGTTTTAGAATATTCAGAGAACATTTCAAAGTATCGTTCTCATAATGTTTGCAAAATACCTTAACGTTCAGAGAACCCTAAACCTAAACCCGAACTCTAACCCTTTTTTCCATAACTTAGTAAGAACTAGGGTAAATTCGAACGGATATCAAATATCAAGCGATGTATTCGAATATATTAGAATATCTACGAGTAAAATGTAAAATGAAGTTAACGAACAACCTCGATCCATCAGGAAACGCCACATTGGTCGCTGAATTTCACTGCGCTTCATGAAGAGTTTTTCTTTTGCGTGAAAAAGCCGTTCGCCGGTAGCCTGGTTAAAACCAGACCATTCTCAGTAGTAACTGAGTAATGGTCTGGCAAAGCTTCATTAATAACTCATTTCCAAAGGGGCGTCACCAACGGACGTCACTCAAATGCCTCTGGGCGCAATTGGATAGACCTAAAACCAATCAGAGCGATCGTCATCGTGTAAAGCCGTATGCTGCGTCCCTAAGTTACACTACGCCATAAAAGTACGTACTCTTTTTGTGAAGAAAAGGTATTTACTTTTGAATGTGTAGCAAAAAAGTAGGCAAGCTTTGGGACATACTACTTCGTCATCTTTATTGGACGGATCTGTCGCGTGTATCCTGTCACGTAAACTGCCCTGTCAATCATCTTGTCACAGTTAAAATCCTCTATTAAATCTAATTTAATTTCCTACCATTTCGGAGAGAAATGTAGTAGCACGTTCATCTGCCAGTGGGTCTTTCATGGAGACTGTCCTCGTGTGTTTGCAATTTGAATATAATAATGCATTTAAAAGTTGATGCGCTTGACCAACGGACGTCGCTCAAATGCCTCTGGGCGCAATTGGATAGACCTAAAACCAATCAGAGCGATCATCATTGTGTAAAGCCTGCCTCAACGTTTCTGATTGGTGCCGCGATTTCGACGGATTAGAAATGGGCTTGAATGAGCTCTTTGCCAGACTACTTGCAGAGCAAATCTAAATTTGCCGGAAGTTGTCTGGGTTTTCCCAGGCTAGTTCACCGGAGATGTGTTAACAGATTATTAGGCTACCGGTATAATAATCCTCCTGGCGCCGGGTCTGAATGAGTAATTTACTCTTTTACTTTGTTCTTTGATTAACATTAATGACACTTTAAGACCAGCCGCTGCTGACAGAGACGCGATCTGACACGCGTCCCATTTTTTACAAATCTCTACGTTCATTTAAGACTTTATTTAAATAATTTCAAGACTGCTCTTATGAGGACACTCGACAAAACGGACATTTGGCATAATTTGTGTGTTATGGTTTGTTCAAGCCCGAAAGAGAACTCGATACTGACACGCGTCTTGTCTGTGGGTCGTGTGTGTGTGTGTGTGTGTGTAATAGGCGGTCTCTTTAGTCTTGTCGTTATCTTCCATTTTCAAAACAACGCTTTAGAGCGGCCGCTACTGGATGAGATGGCAAACAATAAAATAAAAAGCAAACGGTCTAATCATAGACTGTAAAAAACCAGAGAGTTTATTTATAGTTCGATTTCGGATATTTCACGTCATGTTCGAATGCATATTCGAATATCGAATAAAAAGTGACAGCCCTAGTGAGAACATTAGCATGTTTTTGTTTGCTGTGAAGAGCTTGACCTGCGGGTTGGTGGTGATGTAGAAACCCGGTACGCCTGCTTTCTCCAGCGTGTTCTGTTGATCCAGAACCTTCTGATCCATTTCAGCCATGATCTTCTCATCCATCATCCTCTGCTCATCTTTCACTCGCTGATCGAGAGCCTGAAACGGTGACGGTCAGGCAGTGTTCGCCGTGGGACTCGATAAAAACACACCAACAGTCCATCTTACCTCATTTTCGGCTCGCTGATTGGTCTTCATAACGGCCAAATTATGAGACTTGCACGCTTGCAGAGCCTGTTTGTGTTTCCGAACCAAATCCTGCTTGAGCGCTGAAACAGAAAGACACACAAATCAGAAATCACACACTCCTTGTTTTCAGTATGGCCTGAAACACTCACAAACACACACCTCTGTGTTCGCTGTGTAGTTTCTGTCTCTGGTTATAGAGGTTTTTCTCCGTCAGGTGTTGAATGTCCAGCAGCCCTTGCACTATTTCATACACCGTCCCGTCGATGAGCGCTTGAGCCAGATCACTGAGCGTGGTGTACGACAGACGCTGCTGAAACGAGCTGAAACAAACACACTTATTACTCCACTTACAAGAGCAGACATGGCAGAAAGTGTTTAGTCTGCCAAAGGATCGATAAACATTATATTTTTTTATACAGTACCAGTCAAAAGTTTGGAAACACTACTATTTTTAATGTTTTTGAAAGAAGTCTCTTATGCTCATCAAGCCTGCAGTTAAAAAAAAAAAAAAACAGTAAAATTTAAAATAATGGTTTTCTTTTTTAATATACTTTAAAATGTAATTTATTTTTGTGATGCAAAGCTGAATTTTCATCAGCAAGTACTCCAGTCTTTGGTGTCTTA
The DNA here is from genome assembly GCF_951802725.1 of Rutilus rutilus. Classification (NCBI taxonomy): domain Eukaryota; kingdom Metazoa; phylum Chordata; class Actinopteri; order Cypriniformes; family Leuciscidae; genus Rutilus; species Rutilus rutilus. The sequence continues at coordinate 34,430,599 of NC_140232.1, read as the reverse complement.
TGATCCTTCAGAAATCATTCTAATATGATGATTTATGATCAATGTTGGAAACAGTTGTGCTGCTTAATATTTTTTTATAACCTGAGATACTTTTTTCAGGATTATTTGATGAATAAAAAGTTAAAAAGAACTGTATTTATTTAGAATAGAAATCTTTTGTAACAATATACACTACCGTTCAAAAGTTTGGGAACAATAACTATTTTTTTTTTAAAGAAATTAGTACTTTAATTCAACAAGGATGCGTTAAATTGATAAAAGGTGATGGTAACGATTTATATTGTTAGAAATGTTTTTATTTTGAATAAATGCTGTTTTTATGAATAAATGCTGTTAACGTTTTACTCATCAATGAATCCTGAAAAAAGTATTCCAAAAAAATATATTAAACAGCACAACTGTTTCCATCATTGATAATAACTGAGTATCAAATCATCATATTAGAATGATTTCTGAAGGATCATAAGACACCAAAGACTGGAGTACTTGCTCATGAAAATTCAGCTTTGCATCACAAAAATAAATTACATTTTAAAGTATATTAAAAAAGAGAACCATTATTTTAAATTGTAATAATATTTCATAATATTACTGTTTTTTTTTTTTTTTTTTTTTTTTAACTGCAGGCTTGATGAGCATAAGAGACTTCTTTCAAAAGCATTAAAAATAGTAATGTTTCCAAACTTTTGACTGGTACTGTATATATGTGTAGATTTGTAGAAGGGGAACTACCAAATCTGTTAAAGGGGTGGTTGATTATGATTTGACTTTTCTAACTTTAGTTAGTGTGTAATGTTGCTGTTTGAGCATAAACAACATCTGCAGAGTTACGATGCTCAAAGTTCAAAGCAAAGGGGATATTTGCTCTTAAAGAAATGGCTTTTTAAGGACTACAACAAACGGCTGGTAGGGACTACACGACATTCCTCCCGGGTTAGTGACATCACTAACCCTAAAATTTGCATAAGCCCCGCCCCCGGAACACGATTTATAGATTATCAAGACAGAATATGCTAATCAATGACTAGAAGATAAGTAAGGGTTAATGCCTGACGAGGTGTCCATTGTCAGGTATTAATGGACGACGGTGAGGCGTGAACCTCCGCCAAAGTTCATTAATACCTGACAATGGACACCTCGAAGGGCATTAACCGGCTTATACCATGGTCACTTGCCAAATAACACATTTTTAAAACATTAGTTTATATTTTAATTAGTTTTACAATCGAAATCTAAAGTTTTTACAAACAATAACTTGGTTTCCCTGGTTACGCCTGACGGTTTATTTACTAGGTGTCCTCTATCACTTTTTAATGGACACCCTACAGCCAATCAGAATCGAGTATTCACCCAGACCATGGTATAACTACACATAACCTACATAAAGTCATCAGCTAACATTCAGAAATGCCCTGTTGCTTCTACATGTTGTCACTTCTTCTTGAGTCTCTTCATTTTTGTCTGAAGTCGGTTTGAACATAAAAGACTAAAGGTTTTTGAAATTTTCAGTGCATGTCTGTGTGAGTGCGAGCTGTTGTAGCTCCGCCCCCTGCGCCGGGAGCAGCAGCTCATTTGCATTTAAAGGAACACACACAAAACGGTGTGTTTTTGCTCACCCTCAAAAAGTGACTATTTTAACATGCTATATAAAAATATCTGTGGGGTATTTTGAGCTGAAACTTCACATACACACTCCGGGGACATCAGAGACTTATTTTACATCTTGTGAAAAGGGCATTATACACACCCCTTTAATGGACATTAGTATTCGAGAATTATTAAATGGTCAAACAGACTGTTTCACATTGTTTTGAACACTGATCTGTTGTGGTGTGATGTGAACTGGTGTGATCTGGTGTGATGTGGTGTGATGTCTGTACCTGGGCAGGTCCTTCACGAGCGCCTGCAGCTCTGACAGCAGGTAATAGTGTCTCTCTTGTTGTCTGGCAGCATCAGACTGATCATCACTGCAGTATGTGTCCATCACACATTCAGCCCTTGTGGAAAGGAGAAAAGAGCTCATTATAAATCAATACAACTGACGGGATGAGTCACACTCACAATCAGAATGAGCTTCATTCGCAAAGTGAAAACACACAAGGAATTAGTTGTGTTTTTTTCAGAATCTCTCAGTACATACATACATATATGACATGAATATCGTTAGCCTCATAGCATAATTGCCTAAGTCATATTTCAATGTTTTTGGAAAACAAGACAGTTTTGCAGCAGTGGTAGGACAGTAAAGTTAGGCAGATATCACAATTTGGCCAAAAAATGATTTAGGCAATTATGCTATGAGGCTAACGATATGAAGAACATTTAAATAGGACTAAGAAAGAAAATAATAATAATACTAAAGTGGTATACATCTGGAGCAGAAAACCTATGTACAGATTTGTGCGTTATGTACTGTATATACAGATGTATAAATACAAATATGTATATATGTATGCATGTACTCAGTGCTGTTATCTTTAACTAAAGCTGACTGAAATAAAGCTAAAACAAACTTAGAAAGTCTAGATTTTGAAGAAAAAACATTAAAAACACCACATCACATTTTAAGAACCTAGTAAAATTAACAAACGCACATAACAAAATTACTTAAACTTACACTAAAAATAAGTAAAACGAAAATATAAAATAAAATCTAATATACTTATAATTGTATATAAATAAAACTACAATAACACTGGTCGTAGCTGAATTAAGTAACTTGGCAACTGTAAACATACGACATTTAAGACTTAAATTATTATTATTGTGATTAAATATAAGTATTGAATGTAGTAAATAAAAGAAAGATTAACATCTAAATAAATACATATTACCAAAATATGCCAAGAAAGTATTAGAAATTGAATATGAAGTCTTAAGCAATGCAATAAGGAGGATAATCGAACATAGATCGTTTTGCATATGAACTGACTGCAAATAAAAATATGAAATCAATATGAATTATGTATTCACCGTTTGTTTCTTTTCAGACTCTGATGGCTTTAAAGAACTGCATCATCTCATTACTAAAAGAGATTAAACTGAACGAAACTCTTACCCGCTTTATGTTTCAAGTCCCAGAGACGAAAAGATGAATGTTTAAGGTGTGTCGAGTTTAAATACAAATACAAACTTCCACTAAATGTACAGTATTCTTATATTAGAGATTCAAGTGATGATGATTGTTTTGAAATGTGTGTGTGGAGGTTTAGCGCATGCGCAGCAGCGGCGTCCTGAGGTCCTTCAGCACGCAGGGCTGCCCTTTCATATGCCTTAGAGTTTTAAATAATAATTCACTATTTTAAACATAGACATCGATACAAAATAACCATATTTTTTTGTTGTAATCCATGTCTATATAATAATAATAATAATTTCTTATTGTAGGCCACTCGTTTCATTGCATTCATAAATTTCCTTTTTTTTCTCAAAACACGTTTCCCAAGGTTTTTCCCCTCTTACTGTTGTTTTAAATCACTGTTCTAAATGTTTTAATTTAATTTGATTTGTGTGATGTTTAATTAGCGTGTCGCTGCGCTGTGCGCCGCTCACCAGCAGATGTCGCTGTTCCCTCAGTTTCTCATCAGCATCACTGAAGTCTCCTCATCATCATCTCATCATCATCCGAGAACCGAGTCAGAAGCATCACGACTCGCGCGCTGTTACATCGAGACTAATGCATGTAGATAATAAAATGACTTCAGAAAATGCATAAACTGATGGGCTCAAGATGAATGACACGAATATGGATTTACGCGTGGATGGATTGGACAGATGAAGCCACTCCAGTGTGGATCTGAACAAATCATCACCTGACCATCATGATTTAGGTATTCTAGAGAAGATAGAAGGGTTTTCTTTTTTCTTTTAGCATCGTTATGATTTAATTAGCAGAACTTATGTTATGAATTACTCGTTTAGATGTGCAGTGCTGGTGTTTGAGCGTCTCTAATCCAGCATCCCTGCAGATCTTCAGTGACATGAAGCTCCTGCGATCATGGCCACAAACACTTCTCTGTACTTTCGCATCGTCGAGGGACGAAATCTGCCTGCAAAAGATGTGTAAGTTCTCGCAAAACAACTCGGCTTGTCTGAAAGGTGTTGCATGAGAGTCATGCTGCTGATCCGATTATGATCTCAAGAGTTTGATCTGGAGTCATAATGCTGTTGACATGATGATGATGATGGTGTTGTGTGTTTTTGTCCAGTTCTGGAACCAGTGACCCGTACTGCATCGTCAAAGTTGACAATGAGGTCGTGGCCAGGTGAGTGTCACATTCTTACCTGTGTGTGTACTTACGGTTTATATAGAAGTGCTGTCAGCCTGTCAAAGCGATTAATCACATCTAACATTAAAGATTGTGTGTGTATATATGTGTGTGTGTCTGTGTGTGTGTGTACTGTCAAACCAAAATGTATCCAGACACCTTCAACATTTCTCACATTATCACAGTTTATTCGCTATAATTTAGAAAATGGTAATAAAATATGATCAGATCAGTTGATATTTGACTGGTTTTGTCCGTCCTTCTGTTAGACTGTCTCACACATGAATTATGTTGAATATCTGTCAGCTGTTAAATTTAACTACACAATTAGATAATACCAGTTTAGCTCAACCAGTTACCAAGCAATGCTTCATTTTGGTTTAAAAAGAGCATTAGCAATTAAAGAAAAAACACTTCGGCAAAACATGGTCAGCTCAAAGTGTCTGAAGCATTTTTGGTCCCAAATTTTTTATAAATTTTACTGGTAGTCACTGTATGAAGAATCTTTGGGTATAATATGTCATGGTTTACTCTATTTTGCTCTCCTCACTTATAAATGAACTATAGTGTCCTGCACACACTAGTAAAATAATCTGGTGTCTGAATAATTTTTGGTTTGACTGTATATTTTGGGGACAAAAGTGTTGCTAAATATGACACAACTCCCTTTGGGAACGTCCTCAAATTAATAAGTGTGTGTGTTAAAGCTGGTTTATGAGAGAAACTCACTGCTAAACCTTTGTATACACACACACACATACATACACATATACAGGGCTTAAAATTAACACTTGCCAAGCAACAAATGCGAGTAAAATTCGGTGTTGTTTAGTATATGAAACGGTGTCACTCGCCAGTTGGCCGGTAACAATTTGATGAATTCTATCAATGCATGAATATGAACAAACACGAGCGACGCTCAGGACAGTTGACGGATGCATCGCCACGAATGTTTAAGCCTTGACAATTAAAACTTTCAAGTGCAAGAATATGCAAAACGGAAAGGGAGCTCGTTTCGTTACTCACGCGCTGTGTGGAAAGTTTAGCGTGTGCAAACGTCCGACGCGAACGCCCAGAAAGCCGCGTCTCTGACAGCGCGCGGAAACTAAACTGAGTCTTCTTTCAGTTGAGCGGACAAATTCACGCAAAATTATGTTAAAAATAGCGATATCCTAGTAAGAATAGTCGGTTATGTCTTAAGTGAACGTAAACAGTTGAGAAAGGAAACGCATGTGTATCAGTATCATTATATTAGATCAGTGTGTTCGCTTTTAAAGTGACAGCAGCCTAATATTCCTGCCGTCTGCGTTTATAATGTTAATCAAACAAAGGACAAAGAAAAAAAAATCTCACTGTCTGAGTAACCTTTGTAACTTTAATAAGAATTAATTAAAAGGGGATGTTAAATTTACAGTGAGTGGTATATTACATTTGCATATGAAATGTCTGTACGTGAAAACTACTGTCAGATATACCGGATTATTTCATTTGTATCTCTGTTACATTGTATTTATTTGTGCTTTTGCTTATAATTTGATGATTTGTACTTATTTTATTACTGATGGTTTACTTGTCTTTAATATTTTTTTTACATTTATATTAGTTAGTCTAGTAGTTTACTTTTAGCTGTGGTATTGTGTAGAATTGTGAATTTTGGTGTCATTACTGCCGGTTTTTGGAAAAACAGTTTTATGGCCGCTAAAGACTATTTATGGCAGGAAAATTTTAAGTCACCGGATATATATATATATATATACTGTATATTCACAGCATTTTAAACTGACAGGAAGAACTAACACCAAGTGCTGTTTATAGACATATGAAAGGTTAGTCGTCATTTATAGCTAGATGTGTAAATGTGTGCGAAAGGGTAGCCTATAAGCCACATCTCTAAACACATTCATATTGCATTTGTCACTATTTTGCATGATCGATTAACCATCATAATCATTCATTGATTGCTTGCATGGTGATTAATTGTGCCGATCATGCTGTTGTTATTGATCTAATTGATCGACCACAGTTGGACACTAATGCAAATGATGAAAGCATTAATGCACGTTACATCATCAGCTGGTTACCACGGAGAACTACATAATTGCAAAAATAAAGATTGCGCGTGAGATTGTGTGTTGCGTTGCTTCCACATGCTGTATTGTGAGAGTTTCCTGAACAGCACACCTGGTGTGGCGCATATTTAAAAAGCTTTGTGTCTTTTGAAATGGAAATGCTCAGGCCTCCCTTTGAGAAATTGGGTGAATTGATTGATTGTTTTCCATCGTCGTCACTTATGGCCATTTAAATTGTTCTCTGTATCCGGGCAGATTGTAATTCAGGCACTAATACATATACATGTATGAAACTAATGACGCTGAGCGTTTGCAGTGAAGCGTTTAGTGAACCGTGTGTTCTCTGTGTCCCGTCCAGAACTGCGACCGTCTGGAAGAACTTGAATCCGTTCTGGGGGGAAGAATACACCCTTCACCTGCCAACGGGCTTCCATACGCTCACCTTCTACGTCATGGATGAAGACACTATTAGGTAACAAACGTGTAAAAGCTCACGTGTGTGTCCAGAACGCATGAGGTTAGATGAGTAAATGAGCATCTGACGGACGGTTCTGCTCTTGTTTGTGTTGTGGAGACCCGTCCGCCCACTGACACACACGACGCAGTGTTTGTAAATGAACACACTCACAATCACAGCAGAACATTTGCACGCACAAACACACAGATGGAGTGATGACCACAGCTCTGGTCTGTTCAGTTCCCCTCACAGCGAAAACATGACGTTCTTCCTCAGTGTTTCTGCCTCGTTTTCCAGCACAAATATCCAAACATTCTTAAATCAAGAGAGACATTTAATGGAGAAGAAGCAAAATGACTGAAGATGTTAAGTTTTGCTTTCTGAAAAATTTATCAAATTTATGCTTAAAACAAGAACAGATATCTATGAAAGCTTTGTTTCCGCCACAGAATAAAAAATAAAAAAGGTAATTACGACTTTTTATCTCGCAATTCTGACTTTATAACACGCAATTGGGAGATAAAAAGTCAGAATTGCATGATATAAACTCGCAATTGTGTGTTATTAAGTCAAAATTGTGAGTCTATATCATGCAATTCTGACTGTATATCTCGCAATTCTGAGAAATAAAGTCACAATTGTAAGATAAAAAGTCGCAAATATCTTTTAAAATGTTTTATTGTGTGGTGGAAACAAGCTTTCATAGATATCTGTCAGTGAGCTCAGAAAATAATTTTTTTTTTTGTTGACACCATTGGAGGATATTTGTTCTTATTTTAAGCACAAACTCACTTCATTGCTTCTCCAGTAAATGTCTCTTGATTTAAGAATGTTTTATATAATTGTGCTGGAAAACAAGACAAGAAAACTGAGGAAGAACATAATTTTTTGCAGTGTTTCATTCACTCTTAAAAATAAAGGTTATTTATTGGCATCGATGGTTGAAGAAACTTTAACATCCATGATATCTTTCCATTGCACAGAAGCTTCTTATAGTGGACAAGGTTCTTTAGTTTAGATTATAAGAATGCTCTTCACACATGGTTCTTTTTAAGATCTGTTCACTGAAAGGTTCTTTGTGGAACCAAAAATGGTTCTTCTTTGGCATCACTGTGAAAAAACCCCACCTTTTGGAACCTTTATTTTAAGAGTGTTTCATTGTATCACTCTTATAAGAAAAAGTTCTAAATGGAACCTTAAAAGGTTCCGTCATTTGCTTCATATATAGAACATTTCATGGGTTCCCATCAGGGGATCATTTGATGGATTTAGTTTAAATTAATTAATTTTGTTATAATTTTTATATTACTATTATTGAATTTGATGAATTAAGCAGCTCATAAATATACTTTATCACTAGAAATAATTGAAGTAACCCACTAAACATGAAAGTATTAGGCAATCATTTAAGACATTTCTCCTTTTTGGCATAAAGGGTTCTTTATAATAAACAGAACCTCATTGAACCTTTTTTAAAAGTGTAGATCTGTCTGTTTATTTAGTTTTCATTATGTCTGTGTGTGAATCTGAAAGAGCTGATGGTCATGATGGTTTGATATGGAAACGTCTGATCATTAATACGCATCTCATGTTGTGTTTCACGCCACAGTCATGATGATGTCATTGGTAAAATCTCCCTGAGTAAAGATGTGATCGCTGCTCAACACAAAGGTAAGCGTGTTCTGATGACTGGCAAGATTCATATATATATTCATGTCACTTTCCTTATTTCTGACCTTTACAGTATTATGAGACATAAATCTGGTTTGGGAATGTTGTTTTCTTGCCTTGTATCACTTTTTTATTATTATTATTTTTTTTTGGATTTTTCTACTTTTAGACCCATTCGACACAAATAAAAATTCAGATTATTTCCTCAAATAACAAAATCTAAACACATTGCATATAAGAAACCTGTAAAATAAAGCCCGGCAATAAAGTAAAATGAGAACAGAATAACACATTAAAAGAATAATAAAGAATAAAAAAATAATATTTAAAAACATATATTTTAAAAGATAATAAAAAAAATAAAGAATGCTTTTATTTTTATATATATCTATCGTTTTTTAATATATTTATATATTTATTATTTATATATATATATATATATATATATATAGATAGATAGATAGATAGATATAATTTAAAATGATATATACAGAAAAGGGATCTAAAAAATCTAAATATACATTTATCTATGTATATTCTTCTATGATTTATTCAGAGCGCTGGTTAGACATTTCCTAGGACTGATTTGCATTCATCCTCCAGACCTCCACACATACAAAATAAAATAGATCTCACTTCTCATTTCTTTAAAAATAAATCATTTTGAAGAGATATTCTTAAGAGTTCAGTGCCAGCTGTCATTTCTAAAAATATGATTTTTGCAAAACAAAATTCTTGAAGAGAGAAGGGAAGTGAAGACCCACAAGCATCTAAATGTAAAGAGAAACAGGAAGTGACTGCACAATACACAAATTCATGCATTCAAGCATTCAAATCAGTGTTATTTTAGTATCATTGAGATACTATCATAGTTTTATTTTTCATTAGAGTTAAAACTACAGAAACTGAAATAATTGGACACAATCTTGTTTTGTTGTTCACTGCACACTAAAGCATGAGCTATAACGCGAGGTTTAAAACCACCGTGATTATTTCGTCCACCTTCGTCCTGCAGTAATTCCCTCATGCTGTTCTCAGCTGGAACGGAGGAGTTGTTAGTTATTATAGGCGCACACATGATGTATTAGCGAGCACGCCACCCCACAGTGGGTTTCATGTCTTCCCAGCATGCACTTGCCCTGCATGAATCACTGCAGCCTGTCAGGCCTGACTCACCCCTCACCCACAGGATCATGGGAAGCGTTCGGCTCTGTAAAACTCTCAGATGAGGGATTTATTGTAACTGTAAACTCAAACCGTACTGGTTTAAAATGATGATCACATCAGCATACATCCATACTACGTTTTTGCTGTGCATGATTATGTGAATTTTATGTATGCATGTTTGCAAACACTCAAACGACATACCGTGTTTGTTACAATAATACATCCAAGAGCGCAAACACACTGTATCCCACAATGCAATATCCACAACTTGACCTTCCATTTCCAGTGTGACAAATGAACTGCGAGTGATTACTTATTGCAAAACAGTTCAAATCGGGTTAATCGAGAAAATGGGTTTACTGTATGCAGAACCTTTTTAAAATAATAAATCACCAATAAATCACTTCATGAATTCTGAATACTGCTTTTATATAAAATGCAAAAGAGTATGCCGTATGCATTGATTAATGTTCAAACACAGTGCATGTGCTTCATTAACCGTACAAGAGTGCATGTTTAATTCTGCGAGTGGCATACATAAAGTCTTAAAGTTATCATCTCAGAAATATTATTTATTACAAATGAGATTCAATATTTTGCATTTTTAACTCTTTTTTATTCAATATAAAGTAATGGTTATTATAGTTAACTAAAACTAAAGCCTTTACTTAAAATAAAATAAATATTTAAAAGCAACATTTAATTTAGTTTATCTTAATGTACTGAATAACTAAAATGAAAACTAAATAAAAATGTATTCAAAAATATATAGACATATTAAAAATATTTATAACTCATAAAAATGACAAAAACAACAACATGACAAAAACTTTACCTAAAAAACATTTTGAAAATATTAAATCTTTAATGCAATATAAAATGAGTCAAGATGTTAAAATTCCCAGGTTATTATAGTTAATTACAACTAAAACCACATAGACAGATACATTCTAAATTTATAAGACTTTAATATTATTAACTAATTATTAACTACTAATTATTATTAACTAACAGTAGTAAATGAAAACAGAAAACTAAATATATAAAAAAAAACAAGTAATAAAAACTCAGTGAGTGTTTTAGCGCAATTTTCTCACGTCATGGGATCACAACACTAACAGATAGTAAATCTTTTCCTGGATTTTTTTTGTGCGTTCCCGAGATTAGACCTTCCTTAACATAATGCCGAAAACCCAAAGTCTCTAGGTGGTCTGGTTGAGGAGTAGATAGAAGTGCAAGATTGGTGCGCACAGACAACAGAAATCATGAGTTAACAATCGCAATTTTGTCCGGTGGAAAATTGCGCTAAAAAACTATAATAGTATATCTCAATGATGCTACAATAACACTGATTCACAGTTGATATTACTTGACATGTGTGACCCTGGATCACGTCACCAGTCTCGAGTCGCACGGGGACATCTGTGGCGATAGCCAACAATACATTGTATGGGTCAAAATTATCTTTTATGCCGAAAATCATTAGGATATGAAGTAAAGATCATGTTCCATGAAGATATTTTGTAAATTTCCTACCGTAAATATATAAAACATATATTTTTGTGAGTGAATGCAGCACAATCGCCAACATAAATGAACAACTTTAAAGGAGATTTTCTCAATGTTTCGATTTTTTTGCACCCTCAGATTCCAGATTTACAATAGTTGTATCATAACAAACCATACATCAATGGAAATATCATTTATTCAGCTTTCAGATGATGCATAAATCTCAATTTCAGAAAAATTACCCATGTGACTGGTTTTGTGGTCCAGGGTCACATTTGTCACACCAGGAAAAGGAAGGTTTGCATTGCATTGTGGAATAGGCGTACAGTACCTGTAGTGCATTCAGGCTGTATTTGTGTTCAGTTCATAATATAAATACTGTACACTGAAAAAAATAATAGTGTGCTTTGAGAATAAGGGAAAGCTCAGCTCAGAATGTAAACTGCTCCTGCAGGCTTGGACAACTGGCTGAATCTGAGCCGTGTGGATCCAGACGAGGAGGTTCAGGGTGAGATTCATCTGGATCTGGAGCTTCACCGAGACGCTCAGAGAACCGTCCTGCACTGTCACGTCATCGAGGCTCGGTGAGGAGCGTTCCTTTCCTTTCGCTCATCCCACGCTTTCTGCATCTCTAGCTTTCTAATAAACCTGCCACTGTATATCACAGATATTGTTGGCACTGTGACAGATTGCATTTGTCCCTCTATTGTAAAGCATCGGCCAAATGCGCACATGTAAATGTTCTCAGTTGTATTTAGGCATCAGCTCTTTCTCCTAAATTTCCATTAATCTTTCACAAAGTTTATTGTCGTGTGTGTTTGTGTTGGTTTCAGAGATTTGGCTCCTCGTGATATTTCTGGTACCTCTGATCCGTTCACCAGAATCATCTACAACAACCTGAGCGCTGAGACATCGGTGAGAGGACGAGTCTTCATCTATACACTCACCAGAGCGTCTCGAGCTGCAAAACACACATAAAACATCATTAAAACACCATGAAAGTGGCTCATTCACACTTCTGTCTTCTGAAATCATCTGATGATCTCTGGATATGAGGAACAGACCTCAATTGAAGTCACTATTAAAGATAAAAAAGCTGAAGCTCATGCTTTTGCATGTTCAAATCTAAAACATTCACAACAATATATCAACATGAATATAATATATATATAATATATAAAATTATTTTACTATGATGAATATTCAAATGACTAAATATAAATATTAAACAATATAAGAAATACTACTATTGTAATATTTCACTGTAAAAAAATAGTATTTAAAGCTGCAGTCTGTAACTTTTTGGGGTTAAAAATGATCAAAACTCTCTGCTTGCCGTAGCTCGATTCAAACCGGTAAGCTTGTAATAATGTTATTAATTCCAGCGGTACTGGTGGATTTCCTGTACACATCTGAACACATAAAGAAGAGTCTCGGATAGTAGTCTATGAGTGTGAGGATGTTGGAGATTTATAATTAAACTTATCAATTTGATGGCGGATCCAGAAAGGTTCAAACGACAATCACTAGTGACAACCCATTGTAAGGCAAGGCAAGTTTATTTATATAGCACATTTCATACACAGTGGCAATTCAAAGTGCTTTACATAGAAGAAATTAAAATAATAAAAAGAATAAGAATAATTAAAACAGTTTATACAGAAAATACAGTACAGTTCAAACAGTCGGACGAACATTGGCACAGTGCTCATTCATTAAATGCATAGCTAAACAGATGTGTTTTGAGTCTGGATTTGAATGTGACTACAGTAAATGTAAATGCAAATGTAAATGCAAAAGACTTCGGATCGGCTACAGAAAAAAAGAGACTGCAACCGGCCCATGCGAAAACAAGGATAATATCGGAAGGGCATTAAATGTAGTCACGCAATGCTGATGTTGTTAACATTAACAATTTGAGAACAAAGTATAGTTTGCACGGTTTGACGTGATATGATAAGCGATCGTTAGATTTAATCAGCGCGATTTACTGCAATGCTTTTTTCTCCCTTAGTTGGTCAGAACAAAGTGGACGGACTTACTTGTTCTGAACATTTTCCGGTGAAAATTCTTATGTTGGTCATATTTCCGAAAAGTAGAATCTGTGATTGCGAATGCCAGGATCACACCGGCGGCGACTGACAGCCGCACATTCTCCTCAAAACATCGGGTTCATCCGCACTGTGCCGTGCCGAGGCACAACCCACGTAAAGTTGATAATTCCGCGAATAACTGCAATTGCAGATTTCGAACAGAGATGGCGACAAAGAGGAAAAACTACGGACTGCAGCTTTAAGAAAAATATTTTAAAAAATAAATAAATTGAGTGCAACAGTAAAATTACAATACCAATATTTATGTCTCCATTATGTTGCACCATTGAGCTTTTATATTTGCAGAAAACTGCAGGGAGCCCTTAAAGCCTCTCTTTTGTTAATAACAGCCAGTTTATACACGCTTCTCATTACTACAGTAGTTGATGAAGATGGTCGGGGCATGTTGTGTTTTCAAATGCGTGTTATAAATGACCCAAACTCAGAGCAGATGCAGATGGAGTTTGTGTGGAGCAGCTCTTACTGTGAACGAGACGCTCTGAAACTCTGAAAACACCGGATCATGAGCTGCTCGTGTGTAAATGAACACCGTGAACACACTGAAACATGCAGTTCAGTCAAACGAGTGTGTTTTCTCTAGATCATAAAGAAGACGCGGTTCCCGCACTGGAACGAGACTCTGGAGTTGTGTTTGGATGAAGGTGCTGATGATGACGGTGGAAGCGTCACGGTGGAGGTCTGGGACTGGGACATGGTGGGCAAGAACGACTTTCTGGGAAAGGTGAGGTGACAGTCTGACCGGATCCAATCTGACCTCTGACCTGTAATGCTGCCAGAATCATAATCACACACTGTTCGCTCGTTGGCCAGAGGAGAACTGAGACTGAGTCTGGGTTCCCACAAGGGTTTTTCTCCATTCTGTCACTGATTGAGTTTTGGTTCCTGGACACTGTCGCCTTTGGCTTTTGGCTTTTGACTTTTGGCTTGCTTAGTTGGGGACATTTAATATTCAGCAATATTATTGATCTCCTGCATTATATGAGAATTGAACTGATTCGGACGATGAAATCACAGTTTTCTCCAGAGCGGCTGTATAGATAACTAAATTAATAACTTTTTTACAACAAAAATTAACCATCACTGAACTTACTTAAGATGGACTATGATGCTATTTTTAAAGCTGCTTTGAAACAATTTGTATTATAAAAAGCGTTATATAAATAAAGGTGACTTGACTTGACTTGACAGTCTGTCCATTGCTTAAATAAATTAATTGTCACTGGCTGTTTCCATCCACATATTTTAATGCAAATTTTGGGACACCGCTTTAAAAATGGAAATGGAATGGAAACACTAAGATGTGCATAAAATCTTAAAATGTGCATAAAAAACATATGCGCTCAATTGAGGTGGAAGAAAACCATTGCATAAACTACAATGGAAACACATTTTTGTAGCAACTTTTCTCCAGTTTTCCAGGAACTGACACTTTTGTTCTCTATTGAACACATGCAATGGAACTGGTGCTTTATTCGCAAATGTTTTATATGCGAAAGTCCAATTTTTGGCACAAAAACATAATTCAATGGAAACATAATTACTGCCACATTACTGTTCCTCTGAGACCATTCAACAAATCACCTCTACCTCTTCAGTGCTGAATAATGAGATATACAGAATATTCACAGAATTATCTTATTGAGTTTCTAATAAGTCTGTGAACAACATTAAAGGGATAGTTCCCAAGACTCACCGTCTTGTCGCTCCAATCCTGTGCGTTCTTTCTCCTGTGTAAAACAAAAGCATATGATTAGCATGAGTGTATGATGATGACAAATGTTATTAAGTGATAATGTGTTTGTTTGCTTATGCCTGCTGACTGCATGTGTTTGTGTTGGTTTGCACAGGTGGAAATCCCGCTGTCCTGTTTGCACAGATCGCCTCTGATGCAGGGCTGGTTTCGTCTGCTGCCGCTGGGAAACACCGAGGACGATGCAGGGTGTGTGTGTGTGTGTGTGTTTTACAGTGCAGTCACATTCATTAGCAGGTGTGTTTGAGATGGTAATGCTGCTTCAGAGATCGTTGTCTTTGTGTTTGCTCATGTTTTAATGACAATCTGCTTGCAATGATTGTGTGCCTCTTTGGGATGAAGGCGCTGTTCACTTGCAGTCTGAAGTAGTGAGTTTAGGTGTAAGGATTCAGAGCCAGTGGTTGTTCTGTAGGCAAACATCAGTGCCTTGAATTTGATGTGAGCTGCTATTGGCAACCAGGGCATTTTTATGAAGATGTGTGACGTGCGTCTCTCCGGCTCGATAAAGACACTCTTGCTTCTGGATCAGTTGCAGGTTTGACAGTACATGCTGGAAGGCCTGAGAGCATTACAATAGTCCAGTCTGGATAGAACAAGAGCTTGGACAAGGAGTTGTGTAGCTCCGATAGGAAGGGCCTGATCCTCCTAATGTTGTATAAGGCATATCTGCAGGACTGGGCAATTTTAGCAATGTGGTCTGTGAAGTTTAACTGATCATCAGTCACAACTCCAAGATTCCTGGATGGAGTTATGGTTGATGAGCCAATAGCTGAACGGAGAAGTTGTGATGAAGTGTTGGGTTGGCCGAGACCACGAGCAATTTTGTCTTCGCACGGTTGAGTTGAAGGTGGTGGTTCTTCATCCAGAAAGAAATGTCTGAGATGCAAGAAGCTACCGTCGGATCATCAGGCTGGAATGAGAGGTAGAGTTGTGTGTCGTCAGAGTAGCAGTGATTGGAAAACCGTGGCCCTGTCCCAAATGGTGCACTTCATGTGGACTTTCAGTCTCGTGGACTTAAATTGCGTGTGCTCGCTGAGTCTACGAGTCCGTAGGCCGTCCCATTCAGCATTTTAACGTTCTGAAGTGTGTTCAGCAGCGCCCCCTTTGTACCCTTGAACCCATAGATGCAGGCTCCACACACTTTAACTACCCAGGAATCTTTGCAAAAGTCCAATCAGACAACGGATGGGAGGAGATTTCGCTCACGGACAATTGTTAACATGGCTGAGAAGAAAATTTAAAAAATAATAATATTATGACCTAGTTGTACATTTTACCAGTTGTTACCTACAGTTTATACGGCGTGACGATCGAGTCTGTCCCAAAAATACCTCTCAATGCGCCCTCGTGGACTCGCGCCAACGGCCCTATAGGTCTGCACTACATGAAGTCACCAAAGTGTGGACTCTGAGGAAGTCCACAAGTCCGGAGTGTGCCATTTGGGACAGGGCCCATGTTTCTGAATGACAGATCCTAGTGATGACATGTAGATGGAGAAGAGAAGCGGTCTCAGCACTGTGCCCTGAGGCACTCCAGTAGCTAGATCTTGTATTTATAAAGTCCAGTTAAGACATTTGCAAAATTACAAACATCCTACAAAATGTATTTGCACATTTTAAACTAAAAATGTCGTTGTAAAAGCTATTCACAAACGCACATCTTACCCATCTTACAGGTCAGTTTTGATGCATTAGGTTTTAATGTAAGCGCTATTATAAAAGCACACAGACACAAAACTGTCTGTCTCTCTCTCTATGTCTCTTTCAGGGGTAAACTGGGTGCCTTGCGTCTGAAGGTGCGTTTGACCGAGGAGCGAATTCTTCCTTCTCTGTACTATCAGCCTCTGATCGAGCAGCTGGTGGAGGCCGTCATCTCGCCATCTGAGGTACCATCACATTCTCTATATGCTGTATATACGTCTGAACTGATCACAAAAGAACATCTATAGCAGCAGTGATGCACATAGTGGGCCCTATCTTGCACCCAGCGCAAGTGACTTTGTACACTGACACATGTATCATTCCTATTTTGCACCCGTGCAAAGCGGACTTTTCCCTCCACAGACGCACGTCGGTTAACTAGCAAATACACTTGCGCTCCCCGGGGCGGTTCAGCGCAAAGAGGAGGCGTGTTCCGGCGCAAACGTTCCCTCATGCTATTTTGCAGGTTTAGAAAACAATTCCGCCAGTGACCAGGAAAAACCTAGTCTAAAGTCAGTGGCGCGCTGCGCATGTTATTCATGCTATTTTAAGGGCGCATGCTTGGCCATAATCAATGTAGCGTGTGCACAACGCGCATTACAATTTGATGCTCTCATCTACACAGAAGCAGCCGTTTTCATTTTTGCAAATCATACATTATTACTAGGAAAAATATTAGGTCTTGTAGGTCTTGATAAGCCTAGGGCTTCTACGTATCCCTTTACGAACAGTGTGATTATTATGCAAAAAAAAAAGAAGGTTTTGTTTTTCTTGATTTTGTTTTATTTTTCTTGATGGATATTAATGTGTTGCTGTCTTTGGTTTAATTTATTTTTTAATTGTTCGAAATAAAGATTTAATTCATTTATTCATATTAATACACGAGGGAAATCATTGTTGTGTCCATGAAGATGTGAAAATAAAATAGGCATAAATCTAGCTTACACATTTAATCATACGCCCAAATTATCATACGCCTGTTTAACCGAAGCTAATTTGGGTGTGTTTGTTTCTCCATCCCCAATGTCACTTCTCTGTGTTTTACGGCCGTGACGAGGACGTCGGTCTCCTCGGCTGTGAACCGCTCCTGGCGCGCGCCTGGCAAATCCGCCATTATAATAGGAATCCGCTTAGAAAAAGCGCGACTGCTCTTAAAGGGAATGTGAGATGTCGCTCTGATTGGTTTATTTCACGTTACGCCCAAACCACACCTATGAATAATGAAGCTACTTCAGACCAACCCCTTTTAGATTTGCGTCGGGCGCAAGAGTCATTTATCCCGCCGGGAAAATAGCAACAGCGCCGAGACCCGCCCACAAAGTTACTTGCGCTTTGCGCTTTGACACTTGCGTTTCAGATCGTTAAAATAGGGCCCAGTGTGTTTCAGGCCTAAAAAACAAAGGGTTAATGTAATTGACCTGGGGTGCGTTTCCCGAACAATGATGTAACTCGCTGCTTCACTACTATAGTACGATGCATCATTGAAGAAATCAACTAGCTAGTCACGACTGTTTCCTGAAACCGTATTGTCGCAAAGTGGTCGTTCAACCATGTTGGTTAATGATGTCACGCACATTGTGGAGTAATAACTACTTTTAATGAATCTGTTTGAGATCGAATTAACGCTAGATGTTTTGCTATAAATTACAGATATGACATCTGAGGAATATTTCTCATTTTTCGCAGTTATTTTGCTTTATTTCCAGATTCAATCATAGACTCGTTCTTACGCACTAGAGCACGTTCGCACATGCGCACTCTTCAAAAACGACACTTTAAATCTCTTCACAAACTAAAAGACGTAAATGACATTTGTATGTATTCTAAATAAAAGACACGGGTTGTCCTGAATGTCAACTTGATTATTTTGCTCAAGATCAGGATTTATTGAGTCCACATGTCATGCAAACTAGAAACTGCTTCTAACCACAGGTCGAGAGCGTCGTTCAAACACACAACTTTGTGATGCTGTTTGCGAATGTTCGTTAGAACGATGGTTTCGGGAAACACTGAATCGTGCTGATAACGACAGAACTTGCGAACATAGTTGGCTAACAATGCTTTTGGGAAACACACACCAGAGCGTTACTGACAGACTGGGAAGAGAGGAGCTGCAACGATGGAGAATATTGAGAAATAATAAAGAAATAAAATAAGTAGAGCCCGAAAACGACATCAAAACGATATAAAAGGGAGTAATATGGCTTCATTAAATTCAGTATTTTTCCCAATGCTGTCAGGTGGATGATCCCACACCCTTGACCCTCCTGGAAGAGGTCACGACGGTGGAGAGTCGACAAGAGGTGGCCATGACACTAGTGAAGATCTATCTGGGTCAAGGCCTGGTCGTGCCATTCCTGGACTACCTCAACACCAGAGAGGTCCACAACACCAGTACGTGTGTGTGTGTGTTTGATTAGTGGTTTTCCTGTGTGTAGGCGACGTGACGACTTCAGTCCAGCTATATTTACACACAGTTCCCCTCGCTGCCGTGAAGTCATCTCTGAACTTCTCCTCTCTCATTAATGATGTTTTGTGTGATTGTGGGAGCGCGTGGGTTTTTCACACCCGGCTGGTGTTTTATGTTGCGTTTGTGCCGCGCCGATGACAAACAAAGGGTCCAAGTTTCCATAGCAACTCCACAGGAAGCAGCTTCAAAAGGAAATGGAACGATCATAAGATGGGAATGTTTGTCAGCGAACGACGAGGATGAAAGAGAAAGACAGGAGAAGAGAAAACAGCCACACAAGTTATTAACAACTATAACAGTCAGAGAACAAATTCAACTGGGAAGAGTTTTAATGTGTCTATATCAGGGATCAACCGTATGAGACCATGATTCTTGACTTAATGTACCCCTGAGATTTCAATAAATATAACGAATAATAGTTTTA
The DNA here is from genome assembly GCF_951802725.1 of Rutilus rutilus. Taxonomy (NCBI): domain Eukaryota; kingdom Metazoa; phylum Chordata; class Actinopteri; order Cypriniformes; family Leuciscidae; genus Rutilus; species Rutilus rutilus. The sequence continues at coordinate 34,411,000 of NC_140232.1, read as the reverse complement.
ATTACTCATTTTTAGTGTGAGACCACAGGTAAATAGGGTACAAATGTTGACTAATAGGTATCATCATACTTTCCCCATTTCATTTCAATCCCTACTCATTAAAACGGTTGTTCTGTATTACAAGTTTTCTGAAATCTTGTTTAGATATGCAAATGAACCATTCAAATATGACTAATTAAATATGCACAGAACAGAAATCTGAACATTTGATAAAGCAAAGTTCAAAATTCTTGTCTGATTTTGGATTTGGACTCCATAAATCAGAAAATACTGTCAACAGCCAGAAAAAAAATGTTTAAAAATTTTTTTAAAAATAAAATAGAGTGTAAAAACCTTCAGAATATAGATATGAATAAAACTGTAAAGTTTGGTGTGTGTAAAGCTGCAGAAGTGGAGATTTCTGACTCAAACTCACCGTCTTTATGGGTTGAGATTGAAATCTACAGACTCAAACAGATTAAAAGTTCAGTAAAATAAACACTAAACTGTGATGGAAAGAAGATGTGTAATTGAAGCAAAAAAGTGCATGAAAAAGTAGCGTCAGTGATCATTAACAACCATCCAAAACACCTCCACTAAAAATAAGCCAGAACAAAACAGAATATGGATAGAAATGCATTGCAGTGTAAGTTGCTTTAAAAGCATCTGCTAAATGCATAACTGTAATTGTAAATGCACTGTAGCATTGGGAAAACATCACATTTTCTTTACTGTAAAAGTTTAGTTGTACTAAATAAATAACATTTTGATAGATTTAATGATTGACAGATTTAATTTTGCACATTTATATGCATGCATACTTTGTTGTGTGGATGACAGTCGTAGTAGAATATCTGTGCATGGACAGCAGACAAAGGCTCTGGAGGAACATAATGGTTGAGAAACATGAACAGAAGTTGTTTTCTGTTTCTCCCCAATAGCAGATCCAAATACACTCTTCCGGTCCAACTCGCTGGCCTCGAAAGCTATGGAGCAGTTCATGAAGGTGTGTGTGTGTGTGTGCATATCTTCATCTGAAATATAATCTTGTGTTTATCTCAAAATGTGTGAATGTTAGTAAGAGGGTTTGGTGTGTGTCAGGCTGTCGGGATGCTGTATCTACATGAGGTTCTGAAGCCCATCATTAACCGGATCTTTGAGGAAAGGAAATACATCGAGTTGGATCCCTGCAAGATAGACCTCAACCGCTCCAGGTGCGTGTTCATAATATAACATATGCATAACAGTAGTTCAGTAAACAACATATCATTAGGTGAAACAGCCATAATCGGGGAAGAATTACGGCGGGAGAGAAGTGTTGCCAGGGAACAGCCGTGAACTCTACAAACTTTACCTCTTATGGTGGCTTTTAGATCTATGTATAGCGTGATCTCACCACATGTGAAATGTCACTGAGAACAAAAGCGCTTCAGGTTTCAGGCAATATTTGAAATATATGATATACACTACCATTACAGAGGTTTGGGAAGTTTGGGAAAGAAGTCTTTTCTGCTCAACAAGGCTGTGTTTATTTGATCAAAAATACAGTAAAAACAGTGAAATATTATTACAATTTAAAATAGCTGTTTTCTATGTGAATATATATATATAAACGTGTAATTTATATCCTGTGATCAAAGCTGAATTTTCAGCATCATTACTCCAGTCTTCAGTGTCACATGATCCTTCAGAAATCATTCTAATATGATGATTTGATGCTCAAGAAACATTTATGATTATTTTCAATGTTAATAGTTCATCTTTTTGTGGAAACTGTGATTGCTGATTGCACGCAACTACCACTTTGATGCTTCAAAAAGGTCATAAAGAGGTCGTATAACTAATCCATATGAATTGAGCGGATCGCTTTATATGATGAATAGATTAAATTTAGGCTTTTATTCACATATAAACATCAAATATGGTAAACGGAAGCTCAAGCACGCGAGAATCATATGGGGTTCATTCTCGTGTTACGCAGCACGCTTGAGCTTCAGCGAGAGGTTTGTTCAGTGGACCACAAAACCAGTCACATGGGTCAATTTTTTTTTTTTATATATTTATACATCATCTGAAAGCTGAATAAATAAGCTTTCCATTGATGTATGGTTTGTTATGATAGGACAATATTTGGTCGAGACACAACTATTGTAAATCTGGAATCTGAGGCAAAAAAAATCGAAACATTGAGAAAATCTCCTTTAAAGTTGTTCATTTATGTTGGCGATTGTGCAGCATTCACTCACAAAAATACATGTTTTATATAAATTTACTAAATATCTTCATGGAACATGATCTTTACTTAATATCCTAATGATTTTTGGCATAAAAGAAAAATGGATAATTTTGCCCCATACAATGTATAGTTGGCTATTGCCACAGATATCCCCGTGCGACTCGAGACTGGTGACGTGATCCAGGGTCACACATGTGAAGAAAAGCCTAAATTCAATCTGTTCATCATAAAAAGCGATTGAGTCTCGGATTAAACTGCTTAATTCATATGGATTAGTTATACGATCTCTTCTCATCAGTAGGTGCGTAGCTATCAATGGAAGGACAGAAATATGTCAGATTTCTTTTTGACCTTCATTTTTGTTTTGAAGATGACCAAAAGTCTTACAGTAGCGAAGTAGAAATGCTTAGTTACGGTCCAGCACTGCTAAAAACACGCTCTCTTTCCAGACGTATATCATTTAAAGGCTCAGCGTCCGAGGCGGAGGTCCGAGAGAGCAGCGTCGGGCTTCTTCAGGCGTATCTGACCAGCATCATGGAGGCCATCGGGAACTCCGTCTCCCAGTGTCCTCCTGTGATGAGGGTCGTGTTCAAACAGCTCCATAAACGAGTCGAGGAACAGTTTCCAGAACCGGAGAATGAGGTGAGGACTTGATGATGATGATGATGATGATGGTGGTGTTGTACTCACTGTTTCTCTCTTGTAGGATGTGAAGTATTTGTCCATCAGTGGCTTTTTCTTCCTGCGTCTGTTCGCTCCTGCGATCCTGACACCCAAACTCTTCCAGCTGAGAGACCATCACGCCGACACACGCACCGGCAGAACTCTCCTGCTGCTCGCCAAGGTGCAACACACACAGTTTCACATGATAAAGTCATCTTTATTTTAACCAAATGTTTCATTTGACTTGAAAAATTAAATAACAATCTTCCACTCATGGGCAGATATAGAAAAGTGTGTGTCAATTAAATGAATGCATTGATGTTGGAAAAATCATAATTTCTATTATATATTATATATTGTTTATTTTACATTTATTTTATATCATTTTAATTTCAGTCACTCAATTTTGCATGCTGGAAATTTCATAATTTCAAATTTGCATGTTGGAAACATTTGTTTGACTATATTCTATATTGTTTATTTTCCATTTATTATATATCATTTTCATGTCAGTCACTTATTTATGCATGCATTTATGTTGGAAAAAAAATCGTAATTTTATTACATACTATAGTTTATTTTACATTTCATAATTTTCATTTTAATCACGTTTTTATGCACGGTATCTAACAAAATAATTAATTTGCATGAAACGTAAAACATGAAATGCGAGTGATTGTCTAAAACTTTTCAACATGATGCCTTAATATTATTGTAATACAGCACAGAAATGTTTTATCATTTAGCAAAATCCTTCATTACCATTCACAACAGACTTGTTTGCCACCATTGGTCACATGGACAACATCACAACTCCCGTGTCTTCTAGGATTGAGAGTTTCTCGATACGGCTTTGCTCGGTCATGTGATGACGATATTTCTGACTTGAAGGCTGAGTAAATCTGTAACAGTAAGCAGACAGATACTGAGAGAGAAAAATATGTGGTCAATATGTCCTGTTTTAATCAGAAATGCATTATGAGTGCATTTCATAGGATGTTCAAGGAATCAGTTTAGGAATGACAGAAGAGAAAATGACTGATACTGTCACTGTGGCGTTTGGGTGAAGGTCACGGAATCAGGGTTACCATCCAGACACGATCACTTCTGAAGCAGTCTAACCCTAACACTCGCTCTCTCTCTCTCTCTCTCTCTCTCTCTCTCTCTCTCTCTCTCTCTCTCTCTCTCTCTCTCTCTCTCTCTCTCTCTCTCTCTCTCTCAAATTCAAATTCAAATGAGCTTTACTGGCATGACTTTTACAGTATTGCCAAAGCATTGGCCATTACATAAGCAATAAAATAAAAAATAAAAAATCAATAGTCAATAAATCATTCAGTAAACAAATGTATGCATACATTTATATAAACAAGAAAGAAAAGAAAAAAAAAGAAAAAAAAAAGAAAAACACACACACACCTTTGTACATTTGTACCAACATTCAGACAAGATAAGAATGATTCTGACTTTAGTTTTGTCCACTGGCTGACTCTCGTAGTTTGTGGCTGTTACATATTTTGCTGCTGTTGTGATTAAGTTTTCTCCCAAAATATGATTTAATTTTTGGTAATTTGGTAATGCCATAATGCTCTCTCTGTCTCTCTCTCT
>NC_140232.1:34384017-34394017 GCF_951802725.1 Rutilus rutilus | reverse complement strand
AGCTGTGAATTTTAAAATGCAAAAAAAATTATGAAAAAACTCAGTAACACTTTATTTTACAGTGTCATTTTTACGTTACATGTAGTTACTATAGTATTAACTATAGATTATGCATAATTACATGCAAATAACCCTAAACCAAAACAAACCCTAATCCTATAGTAAGTACATGTATATTACTCAGTGCCTAAATGCATAATTATAGTGTAACAAAGACACCTTAAAATAAAGTGAAACAAAAAGATCTCACGGTTTCATATATATATATATATATATATATATTTACTTTTATATACACTACCATTCAAAAGTTTGGGGTCAGTAAGATTTTGTAATGTTTTTGAAAGTCTTTTCTGCTGCATTTATTTTATCAAAAATACAGTAAAAACTTAAATATTATTCCAATGTAAATCATCTGTTTTCTATGTGAATATACAGTAAAGTGTAATTTATATCCTGTGATCAAAGCTGAATTGTCAGCATCATTACTCCAGTCTTCAGTGTCACATGATCCTTCACAAATCACTCTAATATGAGGATTTGATGCTCAAGACACATTTATGATTATTATCAGTGTTCATATTTTTGTGGAAACTGTGATGCATTTTATTTTTCAGGATTCTTTGATGAAAAGAAAGTTCAAAAGAACATCTATTTGAAATAGAATATTTTGTAACATTATACATATCTTTACTGTCACTTTTGATCAATTGTCAATCACTGTCCTTTGCTGAAAGTATTCATTTCTTAAAAAGAAAAAAATTCTTACTGACCCCAGTTCATATTCTCTTGACTTTATCTCGATTCTTTGCGGTGCTTTTTGAAACATGCCAAACACAAATGATTAGTTTTCTTCATAATGATAATGTCTGTACATTCATCACTCCTGCAGCTCAATATTCTCTCGTTTTAGAGCAAAAAACTGCTGACAAAACAGGAGAAATAAAGAGGCACTTCATTAAGGAAAAGTCCAATGAGCTTCTCGCCATCACTGGACATTAATTACACTGCCAGTACCAAAACATCTGAGACAAAAGAGAAGAAAGGAAAGAAAGAAAGAAGTCAAATCAATCTCCCTTTGCTGAAGGAGAGAGTTTATTTCACAGGAAACACAGACATGCAACAAGATCATAACAGATTCATTAAGACACGTATCATAAAAGCCCTTTGTATTGTTTCATCAAACAACGATTCGTCTGATATCTGAAATAGATTATCTTGATGTACATGTTAATTCTATTGCCTGTAAGAGTCTATGACATGAAGAACAAGTCCATGCGCTGTTTATTTGACATCGATTTTTTTTAATCCATCATGTGAGAGGCCGACTGAAAAACTAAAACAATTCAAAATCTTCCACAATATCATCATCGACCACCAATAACCTTTAAATAAACTCAGACAGATCTGTGAGGAGAGCCGGTTTGAGGTTGTGACACACTTAAATGTGTGCCAGCTACACAATTATTCGTCCGTATTCTCCTCAGAAAGCTTATTTCCTTCTGGGAAACTTCCTATTTCAGTTCCGTCACAAAACGCTTTTCATTATCGACGCTAATGAATCTGGGATGAGGCGGACGGATTTGTCTTTTTAGGCGCCATATGGTCTGAAATCACCTGATAATAGTAAATCACACATTTTCACACACATCTATACTCATCTCGAATGTGTTTAAATCTCACGACCCGCATGCAGCCGAGAGACTCAGAGCGACCCGTCGGCGGAAATATCCAACAACGAAGTTATTTCGGGATGAGCCATATGGACAGGTGATAAATGATCTAATCACGACTAATGAGGGGGGTCTAATTAATTAGTCACCTTTGAAAAGAGCGGCATGCTGGGTAAAAATAAAACATCCACCAGAATTGCATAATGCGCCAAAGTCACTCGTAAACTAATTTCCGTGAAATCCTGCGCAGAATATTTTCATCTCAGATCCATTTTATCCTTTTCTCTTTGTAACATCTCTAGCAGAAACCACACAGACTATGAAAACGATGAACAACACCAGATTAAAGCTACTACAGTACCTGTACAAACCCCTTACAGGATCTCAAACGTGACATTCAATTCACCTCAACTAAAGTTTCTTCAGTATTTGGGCTGTTGACGCGTCAAAGAGTGTAGAAATGCCTCATTCATTCATTCGTTAAATTTAGTGCTGTCAAATCGATTATTCGCGATTAATCGCATCTGAAAAGTTTGTAAATATATATTTTTGGGGTGTGTGTGTATAATTGATTTGACAACACTAGTTTAAATTTGAAATGGTTAAAAAAAAAAAAAATTAGGTCCATGTTATTGGTCACCAACCCATTTATTATAATCAAGATTTCTTTTTGATGGAAATAGCTTCAGAACTGCATTACTAATTTTGTTTTATTAGTAACTGAACAGATTTTTGAGGATTATTATCAAAAAAAATAAATAAAAGTATGTTTTGAAAAAAACACTTTTTTTATTTTTTTTATTTTAAATAAAATAAAGGTCGACTGAAATAAAATAAAACAAAAAAAATTTTACTTTCAGAATTTCAAAATGAAACTTAAAAAAAATCATTTCAAATTTCGGTTCAATTTAAGAGTACTAAAATTAATAAAACCGAAATAAAAGTTTATAAAAACGATATAGACATATTTAAATAAAATGAATAAAAATGGCAAAAATCACACAAAATTACTTAAAGTTTAACTAAAATGAAAAGGGAAAATATAAAATAAAATGATCAGTAATTGTAAATTAAAATAACACACTCTCAGTTCTTAAAGGGACGTTTCATTCTCCGATCTCAAAGTTGGAGGTTTGTACAGGCAGATTTCGTTGTTCAGGAGCTCTTCAGTGATGTCAGACACATGTGAGCAGTGCTTGTATTAATGATAATGTTTAATATTCCCTGCAGATATATAAAGGTACACGACCCATTCGGGTGGGCAAGTTAAAGTCACATGAACAAACCCATTCCCACCGACATCATCGATAGCAACGCGATCATTGCTTGAACGGCACGACTAATATAAGACGCTCAGATCACGCTAACAGTCCCTGACGTTACTGACAAACTGTCAGATTTCACAAAAAAAGCATGTATCAAATATGTACACGTCTATGTGTGTGTGTGTGTGTGTGTGTGTGTGTGTGTGTGTGTGTGTGTGTGTGTGTGTGTGTGCAGATACATGTAGATGCACAAGTACATCATGTGTGTAAGTATAAAAATAATTTAAACACTTGAAAGATATATCACACTCTTAAATGTACGTGTATATATGTTGACTTCTATATATTGTACTCTATATAGTTCTTTAAAGCATTACAAGACGAAGATGCGAACAGACACAGTCAGAGAGTCGCTGCGTTTGCGTTTCTGGATCGAGGAAGACTGAAGATCTGTGCGCCGTTCACACTGACGCCGCTACTATATGATCAAATCCTAATTTAGAACAAATTAATTAAAGTAAAGTTGCATTCAGTTGATCAAAAAGTGACATGTAGAATAATGTTACAAAAGATTCTGTTTCAAACAAACGCTGTTCTTTTGAACTTTCTATTCATCAAAGAATCATGAAAAATAAAATGTATCAGTTTTCAACTGATAATCATCATTCTCGAGCATCAAAGCATCATATCAGAATGATTTCTGAAGGATCATGTGACACTGAAGACTGGAGTAATGATGCTGAAAATTCAGCTTTGATCACAGGATATAAATTACACTTTACTGTATATTCACACAGAAAACAGCTACTTTAAATTATAAAATTATTTCACTGTTTTTACTGTATTTTTGATCAAATAAATGCAGCAGAAAAGACTTGTGTTTTCAAAAAAACTTGTTTTGATGCGGGAAACACTGTCAGTGTGAACGACGACTGTAAGATGACTGAAGTAACTCTCAGTTCACAGACCCAGAGAGACGGGATGAGCTGAAGAAATCCTCTCTGACTCTGAACATCTCAAACCTTCACGAGATCAGACCGTGATGATCACACCACTGTAACCTCGAGGCTTTACCGAACTCCAGGCCTGCGTTCAGAACAGAATTTAACATACTACTGTTTCTACAGTGTTAGAAGTATGTATGCGTTCACACTATGTGCATCGAATACGCATTTGTCAAACGGTGCGACCGGAGCACACTGTATGGGATACAGTATCCCACAATGCAATGCTCCTCAACCTCCAAGGACCCCATTTTCCTTATTTTAATCTATGGGAACTCCTATAGTTTTTTACATTCCTATAGTTTTTGTAAAGTGGATAAAAGTCTAAAATATTTCATTTAAATTTCAGGATTCCAGAAGTTTTAGGAGCTTTATGTTCCTGCTCTTTTATCCCATGAATTTCCAGTCATTCCTAATTTTATCATTATTACCTACAATTTCTACCCGGTAAAATATTCTAGAGCTTAGCTTGTAAAATGTATATTCATTGTAAAAATGCCAAAGGAGTTTTAAGATTTTATTAAATTTACATAATCTTTCAAGGAACAGATATATATATATATAACATACATCCCGGTTTTCCCAGGTTATGTTATTTTAGTATCATTGAGATACAATTATCTTACAATATTTAGAATTTTAGTCAAATATTTTGTAATTAAACATTATTATTTTTATTTTTTTACTAAAGTGTTTTTGTTTATGTCTAGTTTCTCCCCAAGTTTTTGATAAAATGAAACTAAATGAAAATGGGAAACCTTTTGGCAAATAGCTGAAATAAAATTAGTAGTTTTATTTACAGAATTTATTTTATTTCAGTTTTTTTTTTTTTTTTTTTTTTTTAGGTTATACTAACTATAAAAACTTGATTCTTTCAAGACAAAAACATTTTGTTCACTTAAAATGAGAGATAACTTGATTTTTAGCTGTTTTAGCTCATTTTAATGCTCTGCCACATCATAAATGATTTAATATATCTCAAGGCCCCCTAGTGGTTGAGAACCACTGCAATATGCTCAATATGCGGTCATTAGACAACTATTTAAAACATTTCCCATGGAATAATACATACATTAAAAAACTGTAAGGAGTGTGCAGTAAAGTAGTATGCTAATATTCAATCCCAAACACAGCACAGGACCACAAACAAACCCGCCGGAAAGCAGAACGCCACACTCTCAGATTCATGACACAAAAGAGGAACAAAGCAAGATAGAATATGAATCATTGCATATTTCAAGAAGACTCATCTTATTCATCCTAAACGTTAAACTGCGCACAGAAGGATCCTGAAGTCTCAGTCCGCTCTGAGCTCCACTCGTCTCTCTGAAGAGAGCTCAATGATCTGAAGTGCACATGTTTTATGCAGCGGCTGCACAAACATCAAAAACAGCCCCAAAATCTGCTTGCAGGATCCGTCCGCACACTTTCCCTACAAACGCCAACAACTACAGGCCTCCTTTAATTATATACGCAGGCCAAACGGATAATGTTTCAAAGACTGGAATACCATCCCCTGTCCGAAAGTGATGCAAAAAACAACATGGAAACAAAAGATCCCCATGTTGTCCGAAGGAACTGACAGATACTGGGTGCAGTGGTTGACCGGTATATCGGGATATATCATCTGAAATCTGGCGATTTAGAGATTATCAGAGGTGTTGTTAGCTTAGCTTCAAATATCCCAGTGAATTTTGAAAGAATTAAATAAGCATTTTTAAACAAGTACTTTTAAAAAGCGTCTAAATCAGCATCTTTATCTGCCATCTGTCGAGGCGTCGGCCATTGAAAAAAACTATATCGGTCAACCAGTAATGTGTGTGTATATACAACTACCACATGCACTTGGGTCTGAGCCCAGATGCATTATGGGTAGCCTCAAAAAAGAACGAGAGAGAGATAGAGATAAAGAGAGAGGAACTGTGACTGTTGTTTTCTTCGCTCCATCATACACTCGTCTCTCACACAATCCTGACTCGGGTCAGCGAGGACCATCGTTCCCAGTCGGAGAGAGGTCTCTCCAGCGGTCAGAAACGCCTCAGGTCGAGGTGTGTGTGTGTGTGTGTGTGTCTCAGTCCTTCAGGTTGTCCTCTCCGACGCCCTGAGCGCTCAGTTCTCTCATCACGTTGTCCAGATAGTTGGGGTCGGGGTATCCGTGGCCCGTCAGGTTGGTCCCGAACTCGGTCTTGTGGTGAATCTCGTTCCACACGACCGTGTCCGACTCTCCCGTGGTGCTGGACGTCCCGATGGTGAAGATCAGTCGACGGTCCCACGCCACGATGAGCAACTTCAACACCTTCAAATAAGACAATTATTAGCTGTGCGTTCACAACGTTCAAGGGTTTCTCTTCTGGTGATGTGTACGGCCGTCTGCCGGAAGCTAGTTATTTTAGTCCATAAAGTTTTAAATATAGATATTTTCTTACACAAACACATCGCTTCACTTCAGAAGGCCTTTATAAACCCGCCAGAGCCGTGTCGAGCACTTTAATCATGAATAGATGCACTTTTATGATGGACAGATGCACTTATATGATGAATAGATGCACTTTTATGATGGATAGATGCACTTTTATCATGGATAGATGCACTTTTATGATGGATAGATGCACTTTTATCATGGATAGATGCACTTTTATGATGGATAGATGCACTTTTATCATGGATAGATGCACTTTTATGATGGATAGATGCACTTTTATCATGGATAGATGCACTTTTATCATGAATAGATCCACTTTAATCATGGATAGATGGATATGACATTTATAATGTTACAAAATATTCTATTTCAAATAAATGCTGTTCTTTCTCTTTCTATTCATCAAAGAATCCTGAAAAATAAAATGCATCACAGTTTCCGCTAAAATATGAACATTGATAATAATCATAAATGTTTCTTGAGCATCAAATCATCATATTAGAGTGATTTCTGAAGGATCATGTGACACTGAAGACTGGAGTAATGATGCTGAAAATTCAGCTTTGATCACAGGATATAAATTACACTTTACTGTATATTCACATAGAAAACAGCAATTTTAGATTGAAATAATATTTCACAATTTTTTAGCTAATAAAAACCTTGCAAAACATTAAAACATCTTAATGATTCCCAACTTTTGAATAGTAGTGTGTGATGGTTGGCAGATCCCTATTGTGTTGCGACATAACTACTTATTAAAAAAATAAATGTTATATTTTCATATAGTCTTAAAACAACACTAAATAATCGGATCTTGAATCTCACCTTCCGGCCTTTCTCGTTGTCTGGTAAGTAGCAGTGTCGAGGAAATCCCCGCGCGCTGTACTTTTTCCCAGGATTGGGATGCTCCGTGGTCTGGATAAAACACACAGAAAACACACGCGGTCACACTTCACACACCGCTCGCTCAATTAGCGCGCAGCAGAGAGGAAGAGGCTAACGATGCCCTGAGGACTCGCGAGTGTGTGTGTGTGTGTGTGTGTGTGTGTGAAGATCTGTCCCGCTGCCACCACTCTCTCTGATCACATCACAGCTTCACATGTGCAGATCAAAGGCATACGCAGCAGAAAAAGCATTAGTGGAGTGAATGAAGCATTATTATTATTATACTCAATCCCTCTCATCTCATAAACGCCAGCGCATGCCTTTACAGGAATTACAGCCTGCGGCCTGAATATTAATGAAGATGCATCGTGAAGAAAAGGATTTTTCTTGCTCTTCTGAATTCGTTTGATGTGACATACTTGAACAGTCACAACCTCTGCTGGGATTAAACAGTGTTTATCACATCATTACTGCTAACACTGGGTCATTCACATGCACAAGTCTTAAAGATACTGTAACACAAGTACTTTAATGATCAGAGTCAGAGAGACGATCATGTAAATCTGTTTTAGTGCAAGAATCCTTTCCTAACACTGTATGGAAAATGTATAGAACAGGGTTAGTTAAAACTAAAACCATATTTTTTTACTTGAAATAAAATAAAAATTAACTGAAATAAATGGGAAAAAAAACTAACACTTATTTTATTTCATCTAGTCGCCAAAGCAACATTTCTCATTTTCATTTAAAAAACAATAACTAGTAAAAACAAACCCACACAACAAAATTACTAAAAAAGACAATTACAATGGAAAATAATAATTCAAATATATATATATGTATACACACACAATATATATATATATATATATATATATATATATATAAACACACACACATACATACATATATACACACACTGTATATATATAGCTTTGATCACAGGAATAAATTACACTATACTATATATATATATTCACTTAGAAAACAAATATTTTACATTCTAATAATATTTCACTATTTTTACTGTATTTTTGATCAGATAAATGAACCCTTGATGAGCAGAAGAGACTTTCAAAAACATTTAAAAAATCTTACCAACCCCAAACTTTTGAACAATAGTCTCAATGATACTAAAATAACTCTGGCATAAAAATAGATTTCTTGCCATGATGATGATGATGATGATGATGATGATGATGAATGATATTATTGATGGAATATTTTTATCAAGTTAATCTTGTGACGTCGGAGCTCAGAGAGCGAGTGGGTGTCCGATCATGTGAGAAACGAGAACCCGTTCGAGTTCTGCTACTGTCCTCATTGAACAGGAAATGAGCTCAGCCACTTCCTGTCTCGCATATGGCAAAAACACGACCAGAAGCCACAAGCCCACAGGTCATTCTGCACAAACAGCTTGACATATTAAATATTGGTGCAAAGCATTTCTCTACAAAAACTGGGCCAGAGAACAAAGGCTCCAGTCCCTCATTATCATTTGTGCAAAAAATGACTGTAGTCTGACACCAACTTTTAGTAAGTATTATAGACATATTTTATATCATACAGAATACAATAATTGGTTAGTTAGTTAGTTATGTTATTTCTTTCTTGTTCGCTCTGTTCATCGTCTCCTCGCTGTATTAGCAAATATGCACAATTTGATCAAAACATAAAAATAAATGCAAGTTTTTTCTTTATTCTCTCGATATATCTTTTTAGATTTTAGGTGACGTTGTATTATTAAAAAGATGTTTCCCTAGATTGCGCTTCAACCCTGTGACCTTCATACCCATCTCTTATTAAAATTTAAATAAATTACAAAAATAAGATAAAGCATAAAATAAAACCACTTCTATATATCTTGTACTGTTTACCAGAATGTTAAAATTAAATAATAAACTAAAAATTATAATAAAACAAAACAAAATTAAATTAAATTAAATTAAATTAAATTAAACAAAATAATAAAATCTCTCACTAAAATAACAGCTTACTATTACATGAATATCAACTTTAAAAATAATTTTAATAAGAATCTTACACTTTAAATCTGTCACTTTTCTGAAGGCTTATATAGTGACATTAAAATATATTAATTTATCTTAATATTAACATTTGAAGACATTTTTGTCTAATAAATAGCTTGAAATCTTCTATTAAAATGATTATTTATAAATATATTTCTAAAAAATAATAATTTCTTTAAAAAATTTATTTATTTTACTCACTAATATATATTTAGAATATTCTTCTTTTTATCACTGCAAAACACGTTTTTCTTCCTCAGTGTTTCTGTCTCGTTTTCCAGCACAAATATCTAAACATTCTTAAATCAAGAGACATTTACTGGAGAAGACGCAAAACTAGTTGAAAAATGAAAAATATATCAAAATGAAGTGAGTTTGTTCTTGTTTTAAGCACAAACTCACTTAATTTTGATACATTTTACAGACTTAATATCTTCAGTCATTTTGCTTCTTCTCCAGTAAATGTATCTTGATTTAAGAAAGTTTAGACATTTGTGCTGGAAAACAGCAGAGTTGATAAGGAAAAGACATGGGTTTCTCTGAATATACCTGTATTCCAGCAGGAATGTCATAGACGATACGGATGGTCTTGGTGTCGGAGTGTCCAGGCAGGGAATGAGGAATGACGTGGTACTCCATCTTCCCAGGAGGCTGTGTGCCGGTCTTCTCCCCGTAGATGGCCTTACAGGTGGGACACTGCAGACTGCCATCCTGAAAC
>NC_140232.1:34244017-34379017 GCF_951802725.1 Rutilus rutilus | reverse complement strand
CGTTACCCTCGGTGTCCGCTCGTACTGCGTGGAGTCCTGTGCTGCGCTCCAGTCCACTTTTAGACACGCACTTGCGAACTTCCCTAAGCACTTCCCCTCGGGGGAATCCCTGCCGCCATTTTGAAGTGCGTTCCACTTCGTGAAGTGGACGAGAGAAGTTTATATGGACAGACCCTCGTTCCCTCGATTTTGACCGAGGGAGCGAGTCTGCTTCAAATGTACACTTCAGGCACCTGTATGTCCCACAATGCAGTACGATTGTGACGTCACCACAGATCTCATCTAATCACCACCACAACAGACAACTCTATGATATATTAATTATATATTTTTTTTATTTAAAACAACCCAAACACACCTATAAACATTTGGATGCTGCATTAAACATATTCTTAAAGGGAAAAAAAAATGTACATAATAAATCAACTCCACAGCTGAGTGATCAAGGGCTTAGGGCGTTCCAGTTCAGCCCATTGCAGTTTCCGCCAGTAGTGGGCACTCGCAATGACGTACATCCGAGTGAACGAGACGGAGGGAAGTTAGCGAGTGAAAGGGCATGACAATTTTGGACTGGAACGCAGCACTGGACAAATGCGGAAGTTGTAGTTGTAGCGTCTATCAAGCAACAAACGTTAGCTTTGTTTGTGCAGTCGTTATGGAACACAATTATTCTTTACCGATTGCAGCTGGTTCTGTCGACAAAGTATGCTTAATTTTATATTTTCCAAATGTAGCATTCGGTAATAGTTATGTTTATGTAAGGGAAGTATTATTGCTTTAGGTTTGTGTTTAGTTTATTGACATTGTCTATCACGTCTGGTGTTTATGGCCATGTAAATAAATATAGCATGTGTTATACATAAAGATTAATCAGTATTTTGGCAAATGATGTGGGTATGTTCGAATGTACTTTTACAACGATTGTTTAGAACACGTAAAACTGCGCCGCGTTATCACAGCAATGAATTCGACATACAGTAACATCTATGATAACCAATGTAGTATTAAACATTACTTTTCTTGCGGTTAATTCATTTTAATGAAATAAAAGTGTGATGAGGTTCAAGAGTCAGGAAGGAAGAAGACAGGGGTCGGCGTGACTGGGACTCGTACTTTATTAAAATAAAGCAAAACAAACAAAAGTCGCGCACAACGCGCATTCACCGTGGCAACCGCGACGGCACAAAACTGAGAAATGAGAGCTCGGATCCACCGGTTTTCTTTCTCTGCGTCCAATTCTCTCTCGTTCCAGCGCGCGGCTTATAAGCGGTCTCTCCACGCGGATCACAGCAATAAGACACAGGTGTTCGTCATTTGCACTTGACCTACTCGTCTCTTCTCTCTCCCATTACAGACCGCGCTGAACCCACTGATCTATATAGAATGTCATAACACGCCCCCCTCGCCACAAAAAGCATGTCATTATAAAAAAAGAACTTAGCCTCATCCATGAACATGATTTTTCTATTCCCGTCTGATTTACATCCACAGTGGAGTTTAAAACGACAGTCCCCATCATTCCACGCTCCTTCACATCGTCATCAAGCTACGCCGTTGTTGTTGTTTAGAATTTAGCGCCCTCTAGCGGCAAACAATTATTGCATATTGTAGCTTTAATGAAAACTATTAGCATCTCAATTATATTAAAGTAACACTGCTAGGATGTTGTGGGTGGTTGCCAAGGTGTTGCTATGTGGCTGCATTGGAATGATAATAATTTAGAACCAGGCCGCTTCAGTCTGTTTATGTTCATACATAGTTTTTATGGATAAATAAACACTATAACAAATGGTAATAAACAATTGGATTTAATATTGGATTTCACTGAGTCTAGATGAGTGAATCCTGATGTAAACTGAGTATATATATATATATATATATATATATATATATATATATATATATATATATATATATATATATATATATATATACATATATATATACACACACACACTATGATACTGAATGTTTAACAACGGTATTTGAAACTCCAAAGTACTTCAATTAGCCAGTAGGTCATCTAATAAATGGAATCATAAAAATAAATAAATAAAAATAAAATTACAAATTTAAAAAAATAAAAATAAAAAAATAAAAATAAAATGATTTTGTTCAACTGGTCTATGATTACTTAAATCTGCTGGTTAAAATGGTTAAAATGGTTAAAATGATTACTTAAGATGTTTGAAATGTAATCAAATAAAATAAAATAATAAAATAAAATAAAATAAAATAAAATAAAATGTCTTCTCAATTAGCCTATAGATCATTTAATAAATGGAATTATTACATAACTCAATGAATTGATAAAATAAATATAAAATAAAATATAGAATAAAAAAAATATTCAGCTCAATTGGCCTATACGTTAGATTAATAATGAATATGTTTGAAATGTACATCTGATAAAGGAGTTATTAGCCTACATAACTTAAAGTAAAAACCTTTGTAAAGGGTTAAACTGTCCACTTGTTGTTTACATTCAAATAAAACAAAGTGAAACCATTTCTATACACCTGCAAACAGAGTTAAGCTGTTAACATGGAGTAAAACAGAGCGTCTCGTATCAACACGCATCAGGAAACGTTCACACTCGTCTCGTCTCATGTCTCATCTCTCCTCTGCTAAACATCTCAAAGCCGTCAGTCGTGATTGAGTCACTGAACCAACATGAGAACGGTCCTACCGTCTGTCCTCCGACGAGTCTTCATCCGAATCCATCATCTCCATCTCTCGTTAAACAATACACACTTCCTTTTCTGATCTCACACTCGCTCACAGGAAGTGAAACAGGAAGTCAGTCGTTGAGTTGAAGAGAACTATGAAACCGTTAGTGTTTATATCTAAAGCCAAACACAACACTGAGATGGGGCAGATGTTCTGAAGCTCTTTAGAAGACCAACCTGCGTCAAATACACTTACGTCAGCACTTCACCAACGTACTAAATGATTAATATATATAAATATATATATATATATATATATATATATATATATATATATATATATATATATATATATATATATATATATATATATATATATATATATATGAATTACAACATACAACACTATGAATCATACATAGGCCTATATTCATAATTGAAGGGATGTTCTATGAACTTCTATGATTCTGCTTAAAGGACAAGTTCGGTATTTTACACGTAAAGCCCTGTTTTCAGATCGTTTCTGATAAAATAGAACGGTTAAGATTGACATTTGGACACATGCTGCTGGCCCGAGAGTTTTCGGTTTCTGTGGTCGCACCCCCCCACCTCCACAATGGCTGCATAGGTGCACTGGAACAATCCTTCCTAAAACGCATTAAACTTTCGTTTACAAAGAGATGAAACTCACCGAGTGGTCAGGGGTGTTCACTGATATGCTCACACAAAAATCTCTGCAAAAGATGCTCTCCAACAGGTGTTATCGTAGTTTTTGTCCAACTCCATTGACTTGTATTGGATGTGCTGTGAGGTACGGTATTACTCCGCCGGAAGTGGGGTTGTTTGTGTTCTTTCTGTAGGAGTGTCTATTATTCAAGCTCTCAACGGAAGAACGTACGGGTGTGAGGCGTTTGGAAAAATAGGTCCACAGTTTTACAACGAATGGTAAAACACCTGTTGGAAAGCATCTTTTGCAGAGATTTCTGTGTGAGCATATCAGTGAACACCCCTGACCACTCGGTGAGTTTCACGTCTTTGTAAACGAAAGTTTAATGCGTTTTAGGAAGGATTGTTCCAGTGCACCTATGCAGCCATTGTGGAGGTGGGGGGTGCGACCACAGAAACCGAAAACTCTCGGGCCAGCAGCATGTGTCCAAATGTCAATCTTAACCGTTCTATTTCATCAGAAACGATCTGAAAACAGGGCTTTACGTGTAAAATACCGAACTTGTCCTTTAATTATATTCAAGTGTTTGTGTGGAAGCTATTAGCGCTATTAGTGACCCTGGTCACATTTTTGAAATTGAGATTTATTGATCATCTGAAAGCTGAATAAATAATCTCTCCATTGATGTATGGTTTGTTATGATAGGACAATATTTGGTCGAGATACAACTATTGTAAATCTGGAATCTGAGGCAAAAACATTGAAACATTGAGAAAATCTCCTTTGAAGTTGTTCATTTATGTTGGCGATTGTGCTGCATTCACTCACACAAATACATGTTTTATATATTTACAGTAGGAAATTTACTAAATATCTTCATGGAACATGATCTTCACTTAATATCCTAATGATTTTTGGCATAAAAGAAAAATCAATCATTTTGACCCGTACAATGTATTGTTGGCTATCGCCACAGATATCCCCATCATTTCTGGTCTTACATTAAAGGAACATTCCACCGTTTTTTGAAATAGGGCTTATTCACCTTCTTTCCTACATTTAGATAGGTGGGCAAATGCATTTTTGTCTCAGTGCATGCATTGTTTTAGTTTGACAGGGTCGGCGCTAGCTTAGCTTAGCATAATGAATGGAATCCTTTGTTGCCAGCTAGCATGTCCTGAGTAAAAGTGATAAAAAATAAATAAAAAAAAAACACCTAATTACTTCTTGTGGCCTGCGTATTCACAACAAGTACAAATAGTGATGCAGATTAACACTAGGTGATTTCCTAGGCAGATATTGACTTGGGACTATATTAGGGGGAAGCACAGGCAAAGCACTGCTACTTGGGCGCAGAGATATCACGCCCAAGTAGCAGTGCTTCGCCTGTGCTTCCCCCTAATATAGTCCTTAGTATATAAGTCAATATCTGCCTAGGAAATCGCCTAGTGTTAATCTGCATCACTATTTGTACTTGTTGTGAATACGCAGGCCACAAGAAGTAATTAGGTGTTTTTTTATTTTTATTTTTTATCACTTTTACTCAGGACATGCTAGCTGGCAACAAAGGATTCCATTCATTATGCTAAGCTAAGCTAGCGCCGACCCTGTCAAACTAAAACAATGCATGCACTGAGACAAAAATGCATTTGCCCACCTATCTAAATGTAGGAAAGAAAGTGAATAAGCCCTATTTCAAAAAACGGTGGAGTGTTCCTTTAAGAGTAGCTTAATACGTCATATGAAACTGACGAATTGTATTTGTGTGCACTCACAATAACTAAATATTGTGCGTTCTGCCGCCTCGGTCTCTGTGAACTTGAGCGCATCAAAAAATAACCCGAAACTCATGAGCATGAACACAGACGTGAGAAACACATCTGCCGAAAGCTTGAGCTTCTATTTTAATGAACCGATTCAAATGGAAAACTATTATTCTCAGATTATGTTGTGAAGCGTGGATATAGACACGTGCACGTCTGCGGAGATGACGAGTCATGATCGTCGACTTCATCACTGCAGACCAGAACACAGAAACACTCGTTTATCTGTAAATTATTCAAATGTTCACAGTCTGCTGTTTATTCACGACTCGTTCATCATCATCGGTTTAGCCGGAGCGCTGTGGTGAGCCTTCTGCGTGTGTGTGAGCGCTGACGAGGCTGTGTACGGGACAGGCAATTAAAGGTTCATTGTTATGATTCGGCTTATTAATATTCACATGATTAATCGACTAATCACTTAAATGAACGACTTCTAGTCAACTAGACAAATCTTTAGTCGAGGGCAGCCCTATAGATTACATTATGATGATAACATAACAATACAACACAACATAACATACTGTAACAACAAACACCACAACACAACACAACGTAACAAACACAACACAACGTAACATAACAAACACCACAACACGTAACATACTGTAACACAATACAACACAATGTAACATACTGTAACACAACAAACACAACATACTGTAACATAAAATGCAACATAACATAAAATACTGTAACACAACTAACACAACATAACATACTGTAACACAACAAACACAATGTAACATACTGTAACACAACACACACAACACAACGTAACATACTGTAACACAACACACAACACAATGTAACATACTGTAACACAACACACACAACACAACGTAACATACTGTAACACAACACAATGTAACATACATGAAGCTAATAAAAGGTTTTTAAAATTAAAGTAGAGTTAAAGGTATTTTTCAAGTATAAAAAAATAACATTTGAACATAGTAGTATAGGCCTACTGCAAGTGCAAAATTTTTATATAAATAGTAAACTGTAAGTATAATGTTAAGTTCATTTAAAGAAAACTTAGTAGTTTACTGAGAGTATACTTCAAAGTTGCTACAAGTATTAAAATAGTACACTACTAGTATACTCATAAGTTCACTTGCAGTACAAATGAGAAACATAATTATGAACTAGTTGTGCACTTAAAGTTTACTACTGTTACACTTATAGTACACTTAAACATATACTTTTATATACTTCAAGTGGGCCAATTTAGTCCCAAGCGGTATTAAAATAGTACACTTACAAGTTTACTACTAGTACATATTGACATTAGTATACTTACTACATAAAGTATACTTAAAAATATACTTGAACATTACTCAAGTATACTTCATAAAATGAACTTGAAGTATACTTTTTTTTTTCGTAAGGGATACTGTAACACAACAAACACAACATAACACACTGTAACAACACAACAAACACAACGTAACATACTGTAACACAACACAACATATAACACAACATAACATACTGTAACACAACACAACAAACACAACATAACACAACATAACACAACATAACACAACATAACACAACATAACACAACATAACACAACATACTGTAACACAACAAACAGAACACAACAAAAAAATTATTCTGCTAAATAGGCCTATTGATTACGTTATGATGAGGTATATAAGATAAGGTAAGGTAAGATAAGATGCCCTAATTCTAATGGGTCACACTTTAATTTTTAACTTCAAAATAAAAACGTTCGTTACTATACAAAACTAAATGAATTACTGCATTCACAAAGCTCACATTAACAAACAGACATGAAAACATTAAAATGCTAAATGAAATAAATACACAGATCACTGACACTCACTAACCTCAAAACTCTTCAGAGGGAACTAATCTCACAAACGTTCAATCGCATAAATGAGTCAAGAGGAAAACTGAACTCTGGTGTTTTGGTGAAACTGTGGATCCCGTACCATGGTGAGTTCTGGCATCAGAATCGGTCCGACTCTGCCCTCTAGTGGCGGTGCAAAAATCACACACTTCCTTCTGTATGACCGGCCTCAAAACATCATAACCAGAAGTGTTTCTAGCCTTACATCATCAAAAAACAACAGTACCCGTATTTGGATAGTTTTCTTTTGATCCTGTTATTAATATGGGATGTAAATTGTCTTTATCTGCAATAGAGTCGTTCACAAGCTGCATGTACAATAAAGATCTGCTTCATTGCTGACAAATGACAAACATTTCCTAAAAGGGATTGCAGGTAAAAATCACTTCATCTGATGCTCTTTGTGTTCTCTGTTTTAAAAGTATCCTGGTATTATTTCAATGTAACTGCTCGAAACTGAGTGAACTTGAGCGAATGAATCAAACTGAGCCGTTTGTAAAGTTCAAAAGTGATTCATTCGTGAATATGGCATCGTCTGATTCTGAACAGCTGATTCCACAGCAAAAAAATTAGTTTCTAGCTTAGTATTTTTGTCTTTTTCCACTACAAACATCTAAACATTTATCAAGTCATTTTGCTTCTCAAGCAAATGCATCTTGATTTAAGAATTTTTAGATATTTGTACTGAAATACAAGAAGAACATCGTGTGAAAACACAACATGATTGCTGGAATACTGTCCGGGAAAATGATTCTCAGGTTGTATATCTTCATTGTCGGACAAGGATTTATCAGTATTTATTATTTATGAGGGGTAAACGCCGCAGTAAAAATGGTCAAAATAGTTTCAGACAGATAGTGAAACCTGTTACACAGCAAATTGTTCGCCAGATTTCACTATTTCAGTGGTAGTGAATAGACAATGTCATTGCATTAGTGTGAAAACCTATGAGAGATGTTCACTGTTGTAGTCTGTGTGTGTGTTCATGTCACACAGCTGAGAGATCGACAGTGTGTTCACTGCACGTGATGCTTGTTTATACCACGCTATCTGCATGAGTGTGTGTGTGTGTGTGTGTGTGAACCACGCTCATCCTGTGTGTGGAACCGCTCGCCTGGGAACAATGCAAACTTATCTGCCTTTACACTCTCTCTATCGGTCTCTCTTCGTCTCTGCGCCGCTCTCTGTGTTTCTGCTGAAGTGTGTTTGTGGTTTCAGCGCAACTTCACATTTCCTAGGATTTACACCCCTTCATTAGGTGCTTTACTGTGTGTGTGTGTGTGTGTGTGTGTGTGTGTGTGTGTGTGTGTGTGTGTGTGTGTGTGTGTGTGTGTGAGTGTGTGTGTGTGTGTGTGTGTGTGTGTGTGTGTGCGTGTGTGTGTCTCTCTCTCTGCTGAGGCTCCGTTTTGCCTTGATCCATTATTCATCTTCCCCCTGTGTATCACAGCCTGGATGGCAAACGATTCTCTCACACACACACACACACTCGCATGCGGTTTAACTCGACCAAAGACACACTCAAACAATGATTTTCACACGCTCAGAGGAAAGGACAAGATTTATAGATGCATTACAGCAACAATGCGTTTGAGTGTGTGTGCGTGTGTGTATGTGAGAGAGAGAGAGAGAGAGAGAGAGAGAGCGAGAGAGCGAGAGGGGATGTGTGTGTGTGTGTGTGTGTGTGTTTCACAGTGTGTTTGACTGATTCACTGTCACAGTGCAAAAGGACACTATTGATTATTTCCCTGTTCAAGGCAATCAATCTCTACAAAACTGAAAAGCATCAATAAACAAATAAAAGTGATGCAAAAAGAGTGAAAACAGCTCAAAATAAAGATATTCAAATGAATCATACATAAATCTCTCCATCTATCTATCTATCAATAGAAAGTATGATAGAATGATAGATAAAACAATAGATAGAACGATACATAGAACAATCGAATGAGATAGAACAACAGATAGACAGATGGATGATAGAACGATAGATGGATCGATGGATCGATAGATAGATAGAACGATAGAACGATAGATCTCTTACCCTGGAGGAATGGATCCTCTGCTCGTCGTCACCGTGATCCGCTGCGTTCCCGGCCGGTTCAGATTATTCTGCCCGTTAATAGTAAGCGTGTGATTGGTCGGAAGCGTCACGAGCGCAGGAACGCACGAGAAACTCCCCCCGTTCATCTCCATCTTCCCACCTCCACCTCCACCGACCTTTATGTTGTTATGGTGTCCCCTAGCAACAGTCGTCGTGGGCGACCAGAGGGAGGAGCCAGCGAAGGTGTTGCTCTGCCTGACGACAGCATTCGTCGGGTCCGTCCCGTAGAGTCGTCGTCTCTGCTGCAGAGCCAAGATGGCGTTCGACGCGGCCCGTGTGCTGTGGACCAGCATGCATTGCTGGCATGTGCACGGGGTTCCCGAGTTGGTGCCCACGGGCCAGGACTGGGATTTGGGGATTGATCCGGCGATTAGCGGATACGCGAGGTCCATCCGCCGACGAATGCGCCGCTTTCTCTGACTCTGCCGGTTGGTTTGGGACATCCCGTCGAAGTCCACCAGGTAGCAGAAGCCCAGCGAGCTCAGGTCCAGCCAGGGGTGCTGCTTCTCGTACGCGTTCTGGATGCTCACGCACAACTCCATGTCATAAGGAGTCCAGGATCCACAGTCGTTTTCCCATTCCCACACGATGCCCTTTCCTGGAGACGAGGACGGGTCGTAGAAATTGCGCTGGACGGGACGCATTGTGCCTGTAGAGAGAGAGAGAGAACTGATGAAGAACTAATACAGTGAACTAATGCAGTGCAAGATAAAAGCATCTGCCAAATGCATTAAAATGTCAATGTAAAAAACTTTACTCATTTATCAACCCTGTTCTCACTAAGCAAAACATGTCACAAATGTCTAAGCATTCCTAAATCAAGATACATTTCCTGGAGAAGCAAAATGACTGAAGATATTAAGACTTGTTTAAAATAAACAAGCTTTTAATGTTGTTTATATGTCTATGTGGTGTTTTTAATATGCTTTAAGACAAAGCATGTGTAAGTTCATAAGTCGACACCATTGCTGAGTATTTCCTCCTTAAAACTGCAGTGAACCAAAGACAGTCTCAAACACACGCTTTGAAATCGCTGGTGTTTCTGACGTCACAAACTACCTTGTAACCAATCAGATCAACGCGTGATCGTCAACCAGTGGATCTCTGAGCTGAGTGAGTGGAGGCGGGGTTCATTTGCATATTCATAGACCTGCGCATACTAAATGAGGCAAGGGTGTCCAGTTACATTCAAGATATTTGAAGGCATTTAGACATTTTATTAAAAGGAAAAAATGCTTAATTTCATTTTGGTGATCAAAGATGAGTTTTAAGGGATACAATTATTGACTACAGGGGGACTTTAAAGCTACACTGTGTAAGATTTTCTCCCATCTTTTATTACAAGATTAACATGGCTTCCAGTTCGACTTCGTCCATGAGTGTTCCTTCAAGTGATGAGGTTACTTTAGAAAACTATTACAAATTGCATTTTATTTAGTCCGTTAACATGAAGGTTATGACCTCTATGTAAAACGAATAATAGTTTTACGTATTCGTTATTTTGGTACCATTTAATTGCTAACTTCAGCTTTCAGGTTCCCAAACGAATGCAAGCTAATCTTAGTAAAGTATCAGTGCTATCGTTATTCTGTATATTGTACGAGATTAATAGAGTAATGCAATGTTTACAGCGTAGGCTACATCATTTTCTCCGTGAGCAGAGTCAGAGATCAGTTGATGTGACGGAGGTGCGCGGGAAAGCTAAAGGTAGAGGGAAATCTGCCGGCAGTCGCGAGTAATCTCCCCCTCGCATTCGTCACGGTGCCACTGAGTGTAAAAGCGCGAAAGGGGAAGCTTGAATTTCCAGGTATGTTCCTCTTTGGCTAATGTATTTTCAAGATGGAGGCGCAACACAGCTGCCACCATTCGAGCGACTCGCACGTATGTATTCTGAATGGCAGATTCTACGCTCACGAGAATACTTGATTAGTTGGTAGAAGTAATTACACATTAATGAGCACATATAATTTTGAAAGAACAAAGTGTTTTTGCTAAGAATCAACTTAGAAAATGACACAGTGTAGCTTTAATGAAAAATGTATCAAAATTAAGTGAATTTGTGGCTAAACAAGAAAAAATATATAGTCAGTGGGGTCAGAAAAATAAACTTAATTCATAGGGTCAAGTCAAGTCAAGTCATCTTCATTTATATAGCGCTTTTAACAATGTAGATTGTCTCAAAGCAGCTTCACAGAGATAAATGTATAATATAACGTAAGATTGTTTTGGCTTTATAGCGGTTCTTTAATAAAGTTATTTTCCAGCTAAAGTTAGTTTTGATTGATTCGCTTCCGTCGCAACGATCATTTGTTTTTAAATTAGGGCCGCCAAGAAGACACCATTCTCTCTACACAGACTTTAAACGCGAACCTGTGAGAAACGCTGATGGCGTTCAGATGCACATTAAGAACGAGTTCTATAGTTATGTGCGTTTGAATATATGTGTGCAGGTTTGGAATTCCCTACAAACCAAACCTAAACAAATTACTGGTGTTTCCTTATAGTTTTGATTCAGAATTTTATTTTATTTTATCAATTCGGGGTAGATACGCAAATTGAGTTTTCCCGACGACGCGTTATCTGTAGAGTGGGAAAGGGATCCTCCATAGGGAGAGACTAGTTGGCCCTTCAGCACTGCATTGACATCGGGTCCAGGCGAAGGTCCTTCATCAGATCTGGAAACGGCCTGGATCCGGCAGGCTGCGGGAAAACCTTGGGATAAACAAAGACACTAAAATTAGCGTAGATGCCATTCTTCTCATGATGTAACAAGTACATCAGGATTTATGGGAAGTGTTCCCGGTTCCAGCTGACCTAATCTATGCAGCCTAATATTGAATTATAGAAGTCTATAATGTATTATGTGAACGCTATGTCAAAGAGATGTGTCTTTAATCTAGATTTGAACTGACAGAGTGTGTCTGCTTCCCGGACAATGGTAGGAAGGCTGTTCCAAAGTTTTGGTGCTAAATAGGAAAAGGATCTACCGCCAGCAGTTGATTTAGATATTCTAGGTATTATCAACTGGCCGGAATTTTGAGATCGCAATAGACGTGAAGGAGTATAATGCGTTAAGAGCTCGCTCAAGTACTGCGGAGCTAAACCATTTAGTGCTTTGTAAGTAATCAGCAATATTTTAAAATTGATGCGATGTTTAATAGGGAGCCAGTGCAGTTTTGACAGAACCGGGCTAATATGGTCATACTTCCTGGTTCTGGTAAGAACTCGAGCTGCTGCGTTTTGGACCAGCTGTAGTTTGTTTATTAAGCGTGCAGGGCAACCACCCAGTAGAGCATTACAATAATCTAGCCTTGAGGTCATGAACGCATGGACTAATTGTTCCGCATTTGTCAATGAGAGCATATGACGTAATTTAGATATATTTTTAAGATGGAAAAATGCGGTTTTACAGATACTAGACACGTGACTTTCAAATGAAAGATTGGTATCAAAGAGCACACCCAGGTTCCTAACCGACGACGAAGACTTAACAGAGCAGCCATCAAGTGTTAGACAGTATTCTAGGTTATTACGTGAGGAAGTTTTTTGTCCAATAATTAGAATCTCTGTTTTTTCAGAATTTAGAAGTAGGAAATTACGAGTCATCCAGTTTTTTATATCAGCTATGCATTCTGTTAATTTAGTGAATTGGTAAGTTTCGTTAGGTTTTGAAGAAATATAGAGCTGAGTATCGTCGGCATAACAGTGGAAGCTAATTCCATGTTTCCTAATGATATCTCCTAATGGCAGCATGTACAGAGTGAACAGCAGCGGTCCTAGTACTGAGCCTTGTGGTACGCCATACTGAACTTGTGATTGATAAGACATCTCTTCATTTACTGCTACAAACTGATAACGGTCAGATAAGTATGATTTAAACCATGCTAGTGCAATTCCACTAATGCCAACATAGTTTTCTAGTCTATTTAAAAGAATGTCGTGGTCAATGGTGTCAAACGCAGCACTAAGATCGAGTAACACTAATAGAGAGACACAACCACGATCGGATGATAAGAGCAAATCATTTGTTACTCTAACGAGAGCAGTCTCAGTACTATGGTATGGTCTAAATCCGGACTGAAAATCCTCGCAGATATCATTTCTTTCTAGAAAGGAACATAGTTGTGAAGATACTGCCTTTTCTAGTATCTTTGACAGAAAGGGTAGATTCGAGATCGGCCTGTAATTGACTAATTCTGAAGGATCAAGTTGCATTTTTTTAACAAGCGGTTTAATCATAGCCAGCTTAAAGTTTTTTGGTACGTATCCTAGAGACAAAGAGGAATTAATGATATTAAGAAGAGGATCTATGACCTCTGGAAGCATCTCTTTCAGTAGCTTAGTCGGTATAGGGTCTAACATACATGTTGTAGATTTAGATGATTTAACGAGTTTAGTAAATTCTTCCTCTCCTATAGCAATGAATGAATCAAATTTTTCCTCAGGGAGACTACAATGCACTGCCTGATGCGATACTGTAGTAGACGGTTGCATAGTTATAATTTTATCCCTGATATTATCAATCTTATAAGTGAAGAAGTTCATAAAGTCATTACTGCTGTGCTGCTTGGAACCTTCTGTGTTTGAAGCTTTCTTTTTCGTTAGTTTAGCCACTGTTTCAAATAAATACCTAGGATTATGTTTATTTTCTTCTAATAGGTTTGAAAAATAAGCAGATCTAGCAGCTTTTAAAGCCTCTCTGTAAGCAATCGAGCTCTCTTTCCATGAAATGCGAAATACCTCTAATTTTGTTTTCTTCCAGTTGCGCTCCATTTTTCTGGCTGCTCTCTTAAGGGCCCGAGTGTGCTCGTTGTACCACGGCGTTGGATTATTTTCTTTAATCTTCTTTAAGCGCAAAGGAGCAACTGTGTCTAAAGTGCTGGAAAAGAGAGAGTTAAAAGTTTCTGTTGCAATATCAAGTTTTTCTAAGCTATCCGGGATGCTAAAATGATGAAACTGATCAGGAAGATTATTAATAAAGCAATCTTTAGTAGCAGAAGTGATAGGTCTAACATATTTGTAACACGGAGTCGGCTTTGCAGCCTTGGCTAAATGTAATTTACACGAGACTAGATAATGATCTGAGATGTCATCGCTCTGCTGCAGAATTTCAACGGCATCAACATCTATTCCATGTGATATTATTAGATCTAGAGTATGATTACGACGATGAGTAGGTCCTGACACGTGTTGTCTAACTCCAATTGAGTTTACAATGTCTTTAAATGCCAATCCCAATGCATCTTTTTCATTATCGATGTGTATATTAAAATCACCAACAATTAGTACTTTATCTGCAGCCAATACTAACTCTGATAGAAAGTCCGCAAATTCTTTGATAAAGTCTGTATGGTGCCCTGGTGGCCTGTATACAGTAGCCAGCACAAATCTCAAACGTGATTTATCATTTATACTATATATTTTTACATTAAGCACTAACACTTCAAAAGAATTATATTCGAAACTTGATTTCTTAGTGGTTTTGAAAATATTACTATAAATTACAGCAACACCACCCCCTTTGCGTTTCAGACGGGGTTCATGTTTATAACAGTAATCTTGCGGGGTGGACTCATTTAAAGTAATGTAATCGTTTGGTTTTAGCCAGGTTTCTGTCAAACACAGCACATCTAGGTTATTATCTGAAATCATATCATTAACAATGAGTGCTTTTGAAGTAAGCGATCGAATATTCAGCAACCCAAGCTTTAGCATTTGCTCATCTGTATTATAGCTGTTTTTTATTTGTTGAACATCAATTAAATTTTTAACCTTAGATAGGTTTAAACATTTTTTGGATTTCCAAAATCGGGGAACAGACACAGTCTCTATATGATGATAGCTAGGTGAAAGAGGCTCTATGTGATGGGATTTATCTGACCTGGGTGACGCGAGGCCGCTAGCAGACGGTTGGTTTAGCCAGTCTGTCTGCTTCCTGACCTGGTGCCCAATTTGTCATGTTTGAGCTCTAAGACTATGAGCCATATTACTAGATAGAAGAGCAGCACCATCCCAGGAGGGATGAATACCATCTCTTTTCAACAGGTCAGGTTTGCCCCAAAAACTTTTCCAATTGTCTATGAATTCTATATTATTACACGGACACCACTCAGACAGCCAGCGATTCAGTGAACACAATCTACTAACTATCTCATCACTCCTGCGAACAGGAAGGGGGCCAGAGCAAATTACAGTGCCTGACATCGTACTCGCAAGTTCACACACCTCTTTAATATTAATTTTGGTGATCTCCGACTGGCGGAGTCGAACATCATTAGTGCCGACATGAATAATGATCTTAGAGAATTTACGATTAGCATTAGCCAGCACTTTTAAATTTGCTTTGATGTCAGGCGCTCTGGCTCCCGGCAAACATGTGACTATGTTCGCTGGTGTCTCTATTTTCACGTTCCGTGTGATCGAATCACCAATTACTAGGGCACAATCAACAGAATTCTCAGTGGGTGTTTCACTGAGCGGGGCAAATCGATTTGTTGTGGTAATCGGAACGGAAGAGTGGTTTTTTGATCCGCGACTAGAGCGATCCCTCACTGTCACCCATTTGCCCGGCTGCTCAGGCACTACTTCAGCTGGAACCGAATCATGTAAAGAGTTCACTATGCTAGGCGCATCCAAAATAGTATCTAAAGCTCTAGCACTCTTACTATCCTCAATTAAAGTTTGGATGCGTGTCTCTAATTCTGAAATCTTCTCTGTCAGCCTAACTGTCTCCTTACATTTATCACATATAAATCCTACATTGCCAACAGAGAAGTCTATGCTAAACATGTGACATGAAGTGCAGGTGACAATAACAGGACAAGACATTACTCACCGTGTTTGTTGACTGATTATTACTTACCTGAGCTTTTATGAACTCAAAGGCGCGAGCGCGCGAGAGAAAAAATAAATAAATAAAACAGCTGAGCGCACGGGTGGCGCGTTAACAGGCTAGCAGTAGCGAATTAGCGTGTTGTGTTAGTAGTAACGGATGCTAGCGATGTCAATCTGAGATGTTGGGTAAGCTGTATTTAGTATAAACAACTACAAATTGTAGTAAATGATGGTTCAAAACAAAGAAATACGAGGCTAAGACGGAGCTTACAGCACCGAGGCACACTCACAGCAGGCAGCGAGGCAGACAGGAGCAATCGATCCCTGATAGGGAAAACAAGATTATTATTCTGACCCAATTGGCAGATCATTTTTCATGTTTTAAACATAAATAATTTTTATAAAGGTTTATATCAAGCAAGACTTAGGGCCCTATCTTACACCCAGCGCAATGCAGCACCAAGCGCGACGCAAGTGTGTTTTACTAGTTTCAGCCTGACGCAGTTATCATTTTCATGTCCTGTGCCACATTGTTTAAATAGCAAATGCATTTGCATCCATTTATGCGCCCATGGGCTGCTGGTCTGAGAACGAGTGTGTGTTCTGGCGCATTGTTGGAGCGTTGCTATTTTGAGGCAACAGAAACAGACTGAGCCATTGACCAACTGAAACTTGCTCTAAAGTCAATGGCGCAATCTTTTTTTGTTATTTAATGAGCGCGTTAGTAATGTGCGCCTATAGGCGGGTCCACAACACGCATACACTCTGCTTATTACACTCACACAGGGATGCACATCAGCACACAAACATGCCAAAGATTAAAATTAAAAGGATTACAATGCAAAAGATTATTATTGTGTGCATAAAGATATGGTGAATCCGGCTTGCACACTTTGATCTCTCACACGAGCAGATCCATTTGCGCTCTGGATACGCATTCGGTCTTTCCACTATCAAATTCCGTCATGTAAATAGCGAATCTGCCATGGCGCGAGCACAACTGGCATTTAAAGGGAATGGGAGAAGAGACTCTGATTGGTTTAATGCACATAAATCTCAAAACATGGCCATTTCTCATTAAGAGAATAGGGACAACCCTTTTAGATCATGCGCCGGGAGCGCCGACCATTTTTCCCGTCGTTAAACTAGCAGAAGTGGATTCGGACACGCCCTCAGTGAACTTGCGCCGTGCGCTTTAGACCATGAGCTTAGATCGTTAAAATAGGGCCCTAAATATCTTCAGTCATTTTGCTTCTTCAGTAAATGCGTCTTGATTTAAGAATGTTTAGATGTTTATACTGGAATATTCCAAGTCTTCTGAGACCAAGCGATTGCTTTGTGTGACGCCTATGGGTACTTTTGCAGGTGCTGTGGATGCTTTCAACTGAGAATCAATCACATTATCTGCAATTTACTCATTGTACAATTAGATATTGAAATGACAGTTGAATCATAAGCTTTCTCAGATGAGAGTTTGATAAGAAGCTCCAGACCGGATGGATGTGACGGGAGGAAGATGGGAAGAGGAAGAGGAGAGGTGAAGGAGAGTAACACACACACACACACATCAGCACGACTGGCCTTGAGTTCCCACAATCCAACCCTGACTCTCCCACCCGGGGCGGATCATAACAGCATTACTGACCCGAGGTCAGACCTCAAAGTGTCACATCCTTAAACTGAATCCGAAAGGTTTCGTTAAAGCTGCGAACTTTTGCACCAACAACACACAGCATTTCCCAGTTCCTCATTTGGATTATAATCATTGACAGCGGTTACAGGTGAAGTTTCACACACTTGCTTGTTATTGCAAAATCTGCAAAGTAAAGATGTTGCATCACGTAGTTTTACATACAGTCAAACTCTTCAAAATTTCAACTTTGATTCTTTACACGGAGACAAATGAACAGCATGGAAGCAAAGAGCTAAAGTTAGTCGATTCGTGATAAATTGTGAAAGTATTATTATACTGATTTGCATATTAAACGGAAGGGAAAACACAGAATTAATCAAATCCATCATACCTGGATAGACAGTGAGAAACAGAAGAGATGATTACCAGTTAAAACAATATTGAAAACCCCAAAAAAAAATTATATTTAACATCTCGTCAAATAAAAGTAGTAAAATGATTTAAAATCCAGCTATTCATTGCCATATTGTGATATGAAAACCAACTAATGTGATTTACATGTTTAAAAATGCGAGTTTAATATTGTATGTTATATAACCCATAAATGATAGGAAAATGCGTTGCATAACAAGAATTACAGTCGACTCGACAGATCTGGAGATTTCGGCAGTTCCTCCTTTTCCTGGAACTGCATGACTAGATAAAAGTTTCCCGCAGGACTAATCATGATGCACTGACTCTACAGGCTCAATGTGACTTACAGCAAGGTCATGTGTGTAAACGTGAACACACACACACACACCATAAATCATACATAAAGATGCAATGTGCTGTTAGTGGAACAACAGTGAACCACTACGATTCCATTGGCTGTGTGATTCTGATTAGGGCCGTGTGATGCGGACAAAAGAATAAATACTATCAGGATTTTTAATCAATATTACGATTTTGAAACAATATTTCCTCACTCATACTTGTCTATCATTTTTTGGAAGCCGGCTTTATTGATGATATTTGCAGGCACCATTTATTTGCATAAATATTGTCGTAAGGAGTGTGGTTCGCAAATGCCTTTATTATTGATTTTATTATTGCTTTCTTCCATGTCGTAATGCTGGCGGAAAAATCCTGCGGTTTATAAATTGCACATTCGCATCGCGATTTTATTAAGATTTTGATTAATCGTACAGCCCTAATAATAGCCCCTAACACACTCTCAAACAAATACACACAAATACACACACACACATGATGAGGTTTTACATTATTTGGAATATATAGTGATCAGCCTCAGATATACACACTCATTCTCTCTCACACACTCATGTTCTCTCTCTCTCTCTCTCTCTCTCTCTCTCTCTCTCTCTCTCTCTCTCTCTCTCTCTCTCTCTCTCTCTCTCTCTCTCTCTCTCTCACACACACACACAGACAAACACATACAGACAGAAACACACACTCTCTCACACAAACACACACACAAATACACACACACATATAATTCTGATGAGGTTTTACATTATTTAGAATTTATAGTGATCAGCCCCAGATATATACACACACTCACACTCTCTCTCTCTCTCTCTCTCTCTCTTTCTCTCTCACACACACACAATTCTGATGAGGTTTTACATTTAGAATATATAGTGATCAGCCCCAGATACACACATATATACACACTCACACACTTTCTCTCTCTCTCTCTCTCTCTCACACACACACAGACACTTACAGACACGCACACTCACAGAAACACACTCACACTCTCTCTCACACACACACACACAAACATACACACAGACACTTACACACACACACACAAATACACAGACACTCACACACAAACACACACACATAAATACACACAAATACACAAACACTCACACAAACACTCACACACACACAAATACACAAACACTCTCTCACACACACACACACACTCACACAAACACACACACAAATAAACAAACACTCACACATACAAACACACATACACACCCAACAGGATGTTCTGTTCTCAGACTTCCACTGAGACCAACACTTGAACACAGAGTTAAGGAAAACAGACACACACTTTCTCCATGTCCTTCCTGAAAGCTCTGGCCACATCCCGTCGGATCCTCCGATGATTTTATCCTCATCTGTCCTCTTCCCTGAACCCAAACCTCACACTTTCCCTTTACACTCGCTCATCCGGTCGGTCCGTGTGTGTCGTCTTCTCTGTCTCGGTCTCACGGCATCATCCAGATTACTCTGTTAAGACTCGCTCACTTATCCGGAAACAGACCATCGACTGAATGTATATATAGTGATTTCTAGATCTGAAAAGTCAGGTAAATAATAAATAAAAAAAATATTTTTCATTAATTTTTATACATGTTTTTGTACAGTTTAAACATTATTCTAGTAATGCCAAGCTCTAAAGTACCTGAAAGTAAAGCATATATATATATATCGAACGACTGGAAAAGTTGTGTGGCCTTCGAATATTGTTTGTATTTTTATATTTGAACATTTAAACATTTTACTAAAGTTAACATTTATTTTATTATAATATATAAAATATTATAAATTAATATTAATTATATGTATTAAACATTTAATATTTTAATTCACCCCCTCAACAAGCCTAATTTTAACTGATTTCTAGACCGGAAAAAGTCATGTAAATTAATACAATTGTAAAGAGTCATGGGTATTTTTACGCATTTTGAGTACAGTTTATATATTTTACACACTTTGCTACTTACGCCAAGCTCATAACGATTTTA
The DNA here is from genome assembly GCF_951802725.1 of Rutilus rutilus. Classification (NCBI taxonomy): domain Eukaryota; kingdom Metazoa; phylum Chordata; class Actinopteri; order Cypriniformes; family Leuciscidae; genus Rutilus; species Rutilus rutilus. Next base: position 34,358,645 of record NC_140232.1, on the reverse strand, counting down.
TCAGGTAGAAACTAAGAGAAAATAAATATTTTATTAATAATCGAATGACTGGAAGTTAAAGAGCCTTCGAATATTGATGCATTTGTTGCAAATTTATTTCTTTATTATTATTATTATTGATTTGTATCTATTTATTTATTTTATTTACATTTATTTTATTATACGATATATACAATATTATAAAATAATATTAATAATAAATATTAAAGACATTTATTATTTTAATCCACTCAATCAACAACTGAACAATATGTGACGTAGCCGAATTTTACAAGAGATTTATGAATTTCTAGATCTAGAAAAGTCAGGAAAATGTAATACAAATAAATATTTTCTTGTTATGCAAAGCTCTAAAATATATTTTTTTAAATCCATTTAAAAAAATCCAGAATGACAGAAAAACTCATTGAATGTTGTAAACGGTTGTAAACGTTGTACTGTCATCAGATCTGATAATAAACCAGAGTTTGCTATATGTTAACAAAGGGAATGTAAAATGTCCTTTTCAGTTTGGACAAACTCCACATCTGATTTTATCTGAATACAAATACAGATACAAACCACTCTGCCACTGTAACAGATACAGATATTGCTTTGCTCATGTGAACCCTGCGAGGCTGCTAGTTAGCAGAGTTATGCAGAGCTTGCAGAAAACAAGGACTTAAAAGACTAGCTCTAAGCTATGACTGCAGAGGACCCAAAACACACACACACACACGCACGCACACACACGTGTAGATGCATCGTGACCATCCTGCGCCAAAGGAAGTTGGTACAAAAGTGTCCGCTGCCCCTGTGATGCCCAGTGTGTGAGCGTCAGCGCCAATTATGCCCACTTGACTAAACAGATTCACACAGTATATGATGTACTACAGTAAACTCAGAGGGTACAGTAGATGCTTTGCTGTGATGCAGCTATTGGTGTCAAGCGTTTCAGATTAGACCACTGTATTTCCTGCAAGAAAAACCCAGAACGCATTCTCTCACACACACACTCGGTGGAAAACCCCGTGATAAACCAAAGCAGTTCAACACCTCCACTATTCCCACACACTGTTTGGGGGCGGAGCCTCTAATCAAACAATCTGGGGGCGGAGCCTGTCATTTTGCTGCATTCAAATCATGTCAGAAAAATGTTATTTGAGATAAGCAATGAAACAATCAGTGGAATCAGGGTTAACATACTTTACTAAAACCAAAACCATAAAAGACATTGTTGTTACTTGCAGTAAAATAAACATAAACTGGGCTAGTTGCCATGGCAATATTTCTGACAACCAACATAATCTAGACATAAAAAAAAAAAATATTGCTCAAATATTACAATATTACTAAAATAAATACAGTATTAGAATTGCTCAAACTGTACAGAAAATGCAAAATTAAAAAACTAATTCAAAATATAAAAAACAATAATAGTATCTCAATGATACTAAAATAACATCTGATTTTGACATCACGCTTTAGGAAATGTGTTGCTAAGCAGAACAAACTACAAACCAGTTTTATTGTATTACCATAATTAATATTTAATATTACTTTTATTTTTATTTTTGTAAAAGTTTTAGAAACTTTGTTGCATGTATTTGTCATTTTTATTCGTTTTTGTTTTTAAATATATCTGTAGTTTTTTATTATTTTTTATGTAAGTTTTAGTTATTTTAGTAGTTCAAGTTAATCTAAGTGAAAATTAGAGTTTACACTTTTTATATTTTATTTTATTTCAGTTAACGTTTATTTTATTGCATGTAACATATGTATTTTTTTTAACGGTTTTAGTTTACATTAATAATCTTGCATCAAACTTCATGCAAGAAAGTAAAATAAGCGTAGAACTAAAGGACGTGGCGTGTCCTGGCTGATTATAATTCACCTTGAGACTGCAGATCCTTCTAAGAGCACATTTGGCTGTCATTCCTAATGAGCAAAGTGGAAACTGTGGCCCTACGCTACTCCATTTTGGATCGGCCGCATGGGGAGCTCCTGCCAAAAAGCATCTGGCTGATATTATTCATACCACCAGTCAAGACAAGACAAGTGCTGACCAGAGAGAGAGAGAGAGAGAGAGAGAGAGAGAGAGAGAGAGAGAGAGAGAAGGCGTCTTGGCTCTCCTACATCACCTTTACAGGCTAATTGTTTTAAAATGCTTCAGTCTGCAAACGTGATGAGAATAAAGAAGAGGCTGCTGTAATGAACTACCCTGAAAGTTCAACAACTCATCTGTCAGACGGCCTGTAAAACACACACATGACACTTACATCAGCAGCGTGTGATGTATCAATATTCTGACTCGAGGCGGAGCAGAAGAAAACAATTATTTAGTCAGTATGGTTTGGTGCCATTAGTGGTGCAGAAATTAACCAGCAGCTCCAACATACACGTGTGTTTCCAAAAGTTTGGGGTCTGTAGAACAGCGTTATTCAACGTGTTGACAGACTTTCCACTGAAACGGGAAGAGAGGGCGGGACATATTGATAAGCCCCTCCCCTTTTTAAAATAGCCAATAGCGTTTAGTTTATATCACAGCTCAGTCAGAGCTGTGATTTCCTCCTAATCTCTAATCGTTTCTCCATCGAATCTCCTCCATATCACCTTAAAATACAGCATTCTGTGCCGAATTCAACGGGTCCGATACGTTTTGTGGTCCGCGTCGACTCGATCACATGATCCACTCTGTATATCGTGTCTCTGGAGCTGAGGCGATTCGCGTGACACTAACGACTTAATTCGCCTCAATGGAAAGATATTTACACTGTCTGAATCGTTCCCTATCCCCTATATAGTGCACTATGTGCCATTCACCATGTAGAAAATAGTAAATGTGTGAACAAGTGAACGAATTCAGCCGCAACTTCAGCAACTATTTATAGTGTAGGGGGCGGAGCTTCAGATTATAGAGAGCATCTGATTGGACAGAAAATCTGATGAGAAGCTGAAGTGCAGTGATGTGATTAAAATCACTGATCCACATTGGAGGAAGTGAAAGATTTGAACGCTTATATCTTCTAAATGTGAATTTTGTCATTGTTTTGAAGCTCACTAGCTTATAGATAACTAGCTTATAGATAGGCAAGACTAACATAATCATCCTAAAAGCCCAAAAAACATTCTTTTGGTTTCTCTACCCCAAATTTTTTTTTAATTACAAATACAATGAAAATACAGGGATCGGTACTCTGTATCAGCGATTACCAAAAAATGAAAATATAAAAGTGACTTTACTGTGACTTTTGATCAATTTAATGCGTCCTTGCTGAATAAAAGTATTCATTTAATTTCAAAAGACACCAAACTTTTGAAGCGTTTGCTGGGAAACTGCCAGATGTAACCTGTATATAAGTTTCATTCTCAGTAAGAGCACGGAAGAATGAGCCTCTATATGCACGTAAATGCCCTACTAAAAACACTTGGGCAACACAAACCTGCATTCAAAGAAAACACTTAACACGTTTGTGACCACAAAAGCCTATGGGCTTACACATCAGCTCGAATGACTTTCTCACGCTCAAAACAGAGCTGTGAAAATCTTAACAACTGAATGTTAAACCGAAACACACCCATACACAACATAATCAGTCAATCAGAAGCATAGCCATCATCATACCCGATCCAGAAAACCTCTAGAAATGACTGTAAACTCTACTTTCTGGCAGATAAACTAGTGGACAGCAGCATGAAGGGCAAAAAGTAGCCAGATGCATAAAACAAAAACGTCACGACCTTGCAGAAGCATCTGCCAACCGGCTGCTTTAGCACTCGACTGAATTAAAGCATCATGCACTAATCCAACTATTGGCTAAAGCTCACCTACTAACATCTGCCTTTCAGCCAATCAGATATCACATAACTTAATTAATATTCATGAGCCAGGCCGTGGCTGGCCAATCAGTGAGACCACAGGCTGTTCAGTTTGAATTAAAGACACTAACAATTAGTCACACTGTATATTAGCTTGGTGCTGACTATAATAAGAGTATTTCTGTGACAGTAGTGTTTGTCAGGGTCAGTGTGTAATGTTTGCTGGCGACTTGAGAAACAGCGACTGTGGGCGTGTCCTGTGGAAAACTATGCAAATGACAGCTGTGACGCCTGTTGCAGTTTGCATACAAACTCGTTCTCTAGCACAACGTTCAGTTTTAGAAGCAAGAAAATAATGATGGGTCGGTTCATTTTGAACGAATCTTTAATATGACTCGGGACTACCGAGTTGTCTCAGAGAGTGATTCGTTCATTTTGTGCTGACCACGCAAGAAGAGAGAAGCATGAGGAGGGAAGTTAGCTAGAGGAGAGATGTCCTAGACAACGACAACGACTAACGTTAGAATTATATTCTCTTGAATTTTGATATGGCCGACACACGACCAAAGAGACAACGTTCCGATGAACAAATAGCAAAGAAGAGGGAAAAGGAGAAGGAACGCGCAAAGTCCAGAATTTACATCGGGGGAGGGGACGGGACGAGGAGGAGGGAGTGTCGAGCTAGCCTCCGTTTTGTTTGACAATACTTCGAACGTCAACAAGAAGCGACGTCACCCAACATCGCTTAGAGCAGCTTTAATAATAAAGGGCAAAATGTTCTCCATCAGAAATGAGTCGCCAATCCATAATGCATTAAAACATTGAAGGTACAAAAGTCATACATGTTTTACATGAGAGATACATCTATGAGAGTTAAAAAATAATGCTATTAAAATAATAAAGATGCAATTCAGACAAAAAGTTCGGACTTAAAGTTAAAAGAAAAAAATATGATGGATGGATGGAAGGAAGGAACTTGGTAATACCACCATTAAAATAATAAACATGTAAACCAGACAGAAACTGATTTAAAATTAAAAGTAAAAAAATATATCTTTAAAATAATAAATGAATAAATAAATAAATAATAATAATAATGCAACCTCCTATAGCAAAACCACAGTCGCTAAAATAAAGTACCTACAGAGAGATGTGTGAACAACAGAAAAGAATGAAAGTCATCTTTGACAAAAATATGCATTATTATAATCAGAGCAACAGTGTTTAAAGGGGTCATATAATGCCATTTTTGTACAAGCTAATATGTTCTTTAGGGTCTAAATTAAAAGTTTGTAATATACTTTAATTAAAAATTCTCATTAGTATTGTAAGAAAACACTCATTTTAACTGGTCAAAAACAGCTCTGTTTTCAGCACGCCGTTTAAAGTGCATGTGTCTTTAAATGATAATGAGCTTTGCTCACCCCGCCCCTCTGTTCTGTGGGCGTTTTGCTACAACAACACACGTGGAGTGTTGCCTTGACAACAGTTGAGGGTAACGTTATATTTTGAAGAATGGCAGCGGGAGTCTCTGAGGACACTGTGCAACCGTATCAATTTGAACCGGAGTTGTTTCTGAATGGTTGGTTAACGTAATGTCACTTTGATCTATCTTTGTGTGTACTGGCAGGGTAGAGTAGTGAGATACGAACGCTATGTGTTTACTGATGTATACGTTAGTTCATTGACAGATTGATGTTACAGCTAATGGTCATGAAAAACTTTTTTTCAGTAAATGTAGGCTTGTCCGTGATGCTTAACGTTGTCTATGCAGTGTTAGGTACAACTGTCAGGGCTGAAGCATTACAATTTTACTGATTATTTTACAGTTATTAGGCACATAAACAACACATACTCAGACAGGAGCTAATACCTTTTTCAATGTTCTCGTTTGTAAAGCAGTCTGGTGAAATGATTCGCGCAAACATGAAAGCATTGCTGTTGATCGTGGGGAATATTCCCTTCCAAAACAAACTCAGCCACTGCGTCTTCAGCGGTTCGGATTTAGGAACATCAAAATGACTGCTGTGTTCCTTATTACACCCAAGAACAGAACACCACAATCGCTTAGACGCCATTCTGCTCCAGCGTATCAACAATGCGGACTATGATTGACAGTTCGCTCACGAGCGAGGGCGGGTCTGTGTTGAAACGCTGCTGTCAATCAACAATCGTGGGAGGGGCGTCCGACCGTGTGACGTCACAAGGTCGAACGGCTTGATTTGAGACAGGGGAAAACATAAGAAAATTTTAATAAAACCACTGGATGGATTTTTATCATTTTATGATGGTTGTGTACAGGCACTGCCAACACACATTTCAGTACAACCAACTTATAAAAGTGCATGTACCATTATATGACCCCTTTAAGGCTTAGTGGATGACATTCCTGAAAAGTTCAAGTTCACTTATATGCATTTGCCAGATGCATTTATTCAAAGTGACTTGCATTGCTTTCAAGCTATACATTTTTCCAACTCATGCATTCTTTGGGAATTGGACCCATGACTTTGGCATTGTTAGCACAATGCTGTACTGTTTGTGTTATAGGAAGGCTGCATAACTGGTTAGTTAAATTTTAAATGCCAGCATTAAAAACGTTTTTTTTTAACACTGATTGGCTGATGAGATTTATAATGCGCCCTTGAATACAACACTGTATATCTCCGTCCAGTCCATTGAGCTAAACAAATCATTGCAGTGTTACTTTGCAAATGAGACGTGTAAGAGAAGACATCTACAGCGCTGCAGAAAACCACAGACTCTCTCCGGAGACAAACAGACCGATTGAGTCTGGCCAGAGATCAAACCCCATTCAAACACACACAATCACATCTGCACTGCCGTTCATCACACACACACAGACCAGACGCTCTCCAGTCTTTCCTTATTAGAGAAGAGATGTGATGAAACCTCTAACAGTAAGTGATAAAGTTGAGTGTGTGCGTCATCCTGCAGTGTTTGTGCTCCAGACACCAATGATTCCTCAAATCCTGTGTTGTTGAGGAGAGTGTGCTGCTACTTTACTAGGTGATCAGAGGCACCCTTTTTACCTTTATGGACCATAAAACAGGTGAAAAAAAAATCCACAGATGCGTATAGAAGGAACCCAGAACACCTTAGAAACCCCTAGCAACGCCTTGGAAACCATGCAAAGCACCATTGCAACTACGTAGCAACACCCTAGCAACCAATCAGAACCCCCTAGCAACTGCATAACATGTTAAAAAAAATATAAGAAAACCCTAGCAACTGCATAAAAACATTCCAAAAACCACATTAGAAACCACATAGCAACTCCTTGGCAAACCATCCACAGCACCTGCAAAGCAACACCCTGGCAACCAATAAGAACACCCTAGCTACTGCATAGCAGGTTGCAACATGTTAAAATCATTTAGAAAACCCCTGCAACTGCATAAAACATGCTTAAAACCACCTTAGAAATCTCATAGCAACGCCTTGGTAACCATCCACAGCACCATAGCAACTAGGTAGCATCACTCTGGCAACCAATCAGAACACACTTGATATTGTATAGCAACACACTAAAATTTTTAAAAAGCCTGGCAACTGAATAAAAACATGCTTAAAACCTCCTTAGAAACCACATAGCAAAGCCCTGGCAACCAGTCAGTACACACATGCTAATTTTTTTTTTTAGAAAACTCTAGCAACTGCACAAAAACTTGCTTAAAACCACTATAGAACCACATAACAATGCCTTTGCAACCAGTCAGAACACACTAGCTACACTTCTGCAAAGCAACATGCTAAAAAACATTTAGAAAACCCTAGCAACTGCATGAAGACATGACAAAAACTGACAAAAACCAAAGCAATGACACCGTGACGCCCTGGCAACCAGTCACCCGGCAATCCTAAGACGAGCAGCACTCCCATCAAACTATTTTCCGCATGAATCCCACAAGGCTGAAAGAAGAAGGAATTCTGCAGGGCTGAGCGATGTCAGTATGACCTTAGTGACCAGCTGCTGTTTATTAGAGACAGTACCATACTGCATACTTACTGCACACGAGGAAACCTCAAACTAATGACAGATCCAAGCAGTGAGGGAGGGACACCACCACTACACACACACACACCACACACATGAATCTCAGAACACTAAGTCTATTAAGAGAGCTCCATCTGGAAGAACCAGGACACCTAAAATAAGCATGCATGCATCCAATTCAGAATATTCAACTTGGTGTTAAGTGGTCCAAAATTTTACACACACGCAAGACAAAATGTCTTATCTTTAAAGTTTTCTAATTTAATTTTTAATGATCTGACCTCAACTTTCTGATCAAAGTTCAGTCAAACCCATCTAGTCTAAGAGACTTGATTTGACTTAACAAAATTGACAAAATGTAGTTACTGCCTTTTTGCCTTTGCACAGCTGCATAGCACTTCAAATATTGGTTTTCGATACATGTTGTTATATTTCTGTAGTACAACCAAATCTACACCCCACCCTTTACCCCTAATATAAAAAAAAATGTAAAAGAAGGTAAAACCCTAGAAACTATATAAAAAACATGCTTAAAACCACATATCAACACCTTAGCAACCATCCAAAGCACCATAGCAACTGCATAGCAACACCCTGTTAACCAGTCAGAACACACTTGGTATTGCATAGCAACACGCTAAAAACCATTTAGAAAAGCCTGGCACCTGAATAAAAACATGCTTAAAAAAAAAACACGATATAAACCACATATCAATACCTTAGCAACCATCCAAAGCACCATAGCAACTGCATAGCAACACCCTGGCATCCAATAAGAAAACCATAGCTACTGCAGAGCAACATGCTAAAATCATTTAGAAAACCTTAGCGACTGCATAAAACATGCTTAAAACCACTTTAGAAATCACATAGCAACGCCCTGGCAACCATCCAAAGCACCATAGCAACTGTATAGCAACATCCTGGTAAGCAGTCAGAACACACTGAACAACTAAAAAACATAATTTGCTTAATTTATTCATAATTTTTCAAACGAAGACACCCCCAAATTGAAGGTTTTATTGGATTTACCTCACTTCTGGGAAAGATTTTGTTCCCAATAATAACCAAGCAAACCCACACAAACACACTTTTAAATGACAAAGTACCTTAGACTTAATGTTTTTAGATAATGCCCATTAAATTGATTACTAGCTTAACACAATAACAGAAAACTTTATGCATGTTTAGAATGTAAAAAACTCCCAAAGGGAGGTTTAGTCAGTTTTAGCTCACTTCTGGGGACAATTTTGTCCCACAAGAATAACTAAGTAAACCCATCCATACCACACACACAGAGCGCGAGCGAGAGAGCGAGAGAGAGAGAGAGAGAGAGAGAGAGAGAGAGAGGGTGAGAGAGAGAGAGAGGGCGAGAGAGAGAGAGAGCGAGAGAGAGAGAGAGAGAGAGAGAGAGAGAGAGAGGGAGAGAGAGAGAGGCAGCATCTGGAACTTGGTGAAGCAGAGAAACCACAAAGTCAGAGGTCATACAATGAGAGACGTTGATTTCTCATTTTAGGTTTAGTCTGGTTTCACGGATTAGCACGAAGGCCTAAATATCCAGAAGAGTCTGTGGCACATTTTCCTTTTACTTTCACAGATGAACTACTTCCACTTAAACAACCTTCCTGCAGCCAGACAGTTTTTATTTAGAATTTACATGCTGGTTATTGGTTAGTACCAGAACTGTGCTGTTTCTCCAGCAAAACTTAAAGCTGCATTAAACTAGTTAAGAAGCCAAGAAGAAAGAGACACATGGCAATGATATCAAAGTACTTCCTCATCAGATTAATGTTCAGAGATTGATACAGAAACATCGACTCAACCGAGTTCAGGATCAGGACTATCTGTCTTAATGACCAGAAGATCTGTGGGAATATTTACTGCTGTATCTGGTGATGGTATTTCCACGGAAATGACACACTTCATCTTTAAAAGATGTGCTGTAATGAACACAAACATGCACCAAAATAACACACAGCTCTGTTTTCCACAGAGCATCTCATGTGTCCTAATTTAACCCTGAACTGTTCTACTTTAGGTCATGTTCTCTCATGAGGGAAAACAGTGGCCTGCGGCAATGGCATCATGCGAACAGAGAGCCCTGGGGACGTGCCGATCTGTGCGTGTGTGTGTGTGTGTGTGTGTGTGTGTGTGTGTGTGTGTGTGTGTGGAGAGAGATGGTCTTCAGAGAATATCAGATCTTGGTTGGAACCACACAGATTTTCCAAGCAGACAAAAACCCTGAAGCTGTCTTTTGTTCATCTAGTTGACTTCAAATGCAGCACGAACACTACTAGCACATACGAACCTCTCAGACAATCTCTCACGCTTTTTTCTGAACGTTTAACCTTGAAAGGTGTGCTTTTGATGTGTGGGAACTTTAGTAAGTGGTTAGGCAACTAGTCATTTAGTCATGCACATGCACTGCAGAAAAAAAAAAAAAGATTTTCTTACAAAGCATTTTTGCATATCTAAACATTCTTAAATCAAGATAGATTTACTTCAGAAGCTAAATGGTTAAGTCTTGTTTCAAATTTAAACTGTCAAAATTAATAGAAAAATGTATATCTGCAAATGGGGTCAGAAAAATAAATCTAATTCAAAGAGCATACGAGATTATTTTTCTGACAACACTGAAAGATGTTTTGTTCTTGTTTTAAGCACAAACTCACTTAAAGGGATAGTTCACCCAAAAATGAAAATTATCCCATAATTTACCCACCCTCAAGTCATCCTTTCTTCTTTCAGCCAAGTTGTATTGTGAAATATCCCTGGCTCTCCCAAGCTTTATAATGGGAGTGAATGGTACCTTAGTTTTTGAAGCTCAAATAGCGCATCCATCCATCATTAAAGTGATCCGTATAGAAAATATCCATATAACTTTATAAACTATAATCATTGGCTTTCGGTAACGGCCGTACGCGAGTCTAGTTCCAGCGGAAGAGTGACCTCTGACCTGACACATGACGAGTGACCTCTGACCCGACGCATGACGAGTGACCTCTGACCCGACGCATGACCTCTGACCTGACGCATGACGTATTGATGAACGCAGAAGCGCAGAGGATCGAGCAAAACAAACACCAGAGTCTAAAACGAGAATTTTTAAATGTGGGAGGAGCTTGAGTTTGTAGTTTGAACCGCGAGAGGCTTTCGACTCTCACCTGAATTTACGCTACTCCTACATCCAATGACATGCGTCGGGTCAGAGGTCACTGGTCATGTGTGGGGTCAGAGGTCACTGGTCATGCGTCGGGTCACTCGTCACGCGTGGGGTCAGATGTCACTCGTCACGCGTGGGGTCAGATGTCACTCGTCACGCGTGGGGTCAGATGTCACTCGTCACGCGTGGGGTCAGATGTCACTCGTCACGCGTGGGGTCAGATGTCACTCGTCACGCGTGGGGTCAGATGTCACTCGTCACGCGTCGGGTCAGATGTCACTCGTCACGTGTCGGGTCAGAGGTCACTCGTCACGTGTCGGGTCAGAGGTCACTCGTCATGTGTCGGGTCAGAGGTCACTCGTCATGCGTCGGGTCAGATGTCACTCGTCATGCGTCGAGTCAGATGTCACTCGTCATGCGTCGGGTCAGATGTCACTCGTCACGTGTGGGGTCAGAGGTCACTCGTCACGTGTGGGGTCAGATGTCACTCGTCACGTGTGGGGTCAGATGTCACTCGTCACGTGTCGGGTCAGATGTCACTCGTCATGTGTCGAGTCAGATGTCACTCGTCATGCGTCGGGTCAGATGTCACTCGTCATGTGTCAGGTCAGAGGTCACTCGTCACGTGTGGGGTCAGATGTCACTCGTCACGTGTGGGGTCAGATGTCACTCGTCACGTGTCGGGTCAGATGTCACTCGTCATGTGTCGAGTCAGATGTCACTCGTCATGCGTCGGGTCAGATGTCACTCGTCACGTGTGGGGTCAGAGGTCACTCGTCACGTGTGGGGTCAGATGTCACTCGTCATATGCTTTGAAAGTATATGCCTGTATATGCCCCCAAAGCATATGCCTGTAAGTGCAATACTCCCACTGTCTAGTGCAATAAACTCAGGTGATATTTATATCTTATTATTCATACTACTCAAAATACTGTAAATATGTTTATAATCTGTAACATGCGCTAGACTCCCACTGTCTAGTGTAATATTCTCTAATTCAGGTGATATTTATATTATTCATACTACTCAAAATACTGTAAATATGTTCATAATCTGTAAATGTTTATTCAGACTAAACCCAACTGTGACCCTACTTTTTTACTTCTATACTATTTTTATTTATTTTTTATATATTTTCATTCTTAGAATTTGTATTACTATGTTCTTGTTGTATTTGTATTTGTATATGTGCACTGGAAGCTTCAGTACCAAGAAAAATTCCTTGTGGGTGCAAGCACACTTGGCAATAAAGCTCTTTCTGATTCTGATGTGTCGGGTCAGAGGTCACTTGTCATGCGTCGGGTCAGATGTCACTTGTCATGTGTCGGGTCAGATGTCACTCGTCATGCGTCGGGTCAGATGTCACTTGTCATGTGTCGGGTCAGATGTCACTCGTCATGCGTCGGGTCAGATGTCACTTGTCATGTGTCGGGTCAGAGGTCTCTCGTCATGCGTCGGGTCAGAGGTCACTCGTCATGCGTCGGGTCAGATGTCACTCGTCACGTGTCGGGTCGGGTCAGAGGTCACTCGTCATGTGTCGGGTCAGAGGTCACTCGTCATGCGTCGGGTCAGAGGTCACTCGTCACGCGTGGGGTCAGAGGTCACTCGTCACGCGTCGGGTCAGATGTCACTCCTCACGTGTCGGGTCAGATGTCACTCGTCACGCATCGGGTCAGATGTCACTCGTCACGTGTCGGGTCAGAGGTCACTCGTCACGTGTCGGGTCAGATGTCACTCCTCACGTGTCGGGTCAGATGTCACTCGTCACGTGTCGGGTCAGATGTCACTCGTCACGCATCGGGTCAGATGTCACTCGTCACGTGTCGGGTCAGATGTCACTCGTCACGCATCGGGTCAGATGTCACTCGTCACGTGTCGGGTCAGAGGTCACTCGTCACGTGTCGGGTCAGATGTCACTCGTCACGTGTCGGGTCAGATGTCACTCGTCACGCGTCGGGTCAGATGTCACTCGTCACGTGTCGGGTCAGAGGTCACTCGTCACGTGTCGGGTCAGATGTCACTCCTCACGTGTCGGGTCAGATGTCACTCGTCACGTGTCGGGTCAGAGGTCACTCGTCAAGCGTCGGGTCAGATGTCACTCGTCACGTGTCGGGTCAGAGGTCACTCGTCACGTGTCGGGTCAGATGTCACTCCTCACGTGTCGGGTCAGATGTCACTCGTCACGTGTCGGGTCAGAGGTCACTCGTCACGTGTCGGGTCAGATGTCACTCCTCACGTGTCGGGTCAGAGGTCACTCGTCATGCGTCGGGTCAGAGGTCACTGGTCATGTGTGGGGTCAGAGGTCACTGGTCATGCGTCGGGTCACTCGTCACGCGTGGGGTCAGATGTCACTCGTCATGCGTGGGGTCAGATGTCACTCGTCATGCGTGGGGTCAGATGTCACTCGTCATGCGTCGGGTCAGAGGTCACTCGTCATGCGTCGGGTCAGAGGTCACTCGTCATGTGTCGGGTCAGAGGTCACTCGTCATGTGTCGGGTCAGATGTCACTCGTCATGCGTCGGGTCAGATGTCACTCGTCACGTGTGGGGTCAGAGGTCACTCGTCATGTGTCGGGTCAGATGTCACTCGTCACGTGTGGGGTCAGATGTCACTCGTCATGTGTCGGGTCAGAGGTCACTCGTCATGCGTCGGGTCAGATGTCACTCATCCTGCGTGGGGTCAGATGTCACTTGTCATGTGTCGGGTCAGAGGTCACTCGTCATGCGTGGGGTCAGAGGTCACTCGTCATGCGTGGGGTCAGAGGTCACTCGTCATGCGTCGGGTCAGAGGTCTCTCGTCATGCGTCGGGTCAGAGGTCTCTCGTCATGCGTCGGGTCAGAGGTCACTCGTCATGCGTGGGGTCAGAGGTCACTCGTCATGCGTCAGGTCAGAGGTCACTCTTCCGCACGAACTAGACTCGCGTATGGCTGTTACCGGAAGCCACTTATAGTTTATAAGTTATAAATATGGATATTTTTCTTGCACAAACGCAAGGCTTCAGAAGGCCTGATTTGAGTCGTATGGATGCACTTTAATGATGGATGGATGCGCTTTTTTGGGCTTCAAAAACTCAGGCACCATTCACTCCCATTATGAAGCTTGGAAAGAGCCAGGATATTTTTAATGTAACTCTGATTGTGTTCGGCTGAAAGAAGAAAGTCATATCCACCTAGGATGGCTTGAAGGTGAGTAAATGATGGGAAAATTTGCATTTTTGGTTGAACCAACACTATAAATTTGATACATTTTCAGAAAATGATTTTTTGCAGTGCATGTAAAGTGGATGTGAACTGAATGTGAATGTTTGGACTTGCCTAAACACTGACTAAAGTTCCCACACACCAAAAGCACACCTTTCATGGTTAAACATCCAGAAAAAGAGCATCGGCGGAGTGATGTGTATCCGTGACTCACCTGTGTCTTGTCTGAACTGATGCATGGACTGCAGGTCGATGACGTACGGCGCGAGCTGCGGATCCACCTGTCCCAGTATGACGGTCCCACGAGCGTCTCCCTTCAGGACGTTTTCGATGTGATGACAGACGGTGGCGCTGTATGGCCTCCATCGGCCGTGTTCGTTCATCCATTCCCAAACCACCACCCGTGCCATGCTCTGAGACGAGTATCCTCCTCCTCCTCCTCCTCCCAACGACGCCAGAACCCCAGAGCCGGGTCGAGCCATGCGACTCAACTCCACGACAACAGCAGGCAGAACAGAACTTGTGACAATAGTTGCAGGGAATAACGTTCCAAAAGAATGTTCTTAGACTGTCAACATTCCGAATTCTTTGCTTCTGCTGAAAGAACGACCACATAAACAACACGAGCTGCCGTGGAAGTCAAACGAATTAGGCTCCGTTCACATGAGGGATTCGCCCATGTAATCGAGTTTGCACACATAAACTAGATTAGTCTCTAGTATTCCAGCTCTGGAAGCAATCATGCTCTCCAAAGTAAGTAATCCAGAACAGATGATCTGAGATATTATATCACGTTTTGAAGGAGTCCAGAAACTGTTAGTGATGCTCAGACAATCTTGTAATCCTGTGGTCCAGTTTTCTGGTCTAGATCCTGTTTCTGCTTCTATATTCTGAGTCTGAAGTTATATTGCGTATCTAATGAAACAGACAGAGGAGAGAGAGAGAAAAATCAGACAAAAAAGACAAGACAAAAACCCATTTAATTGAAGGTCACACTCAGAGCTGGGGAGATTTCTTACAAATTGTAGTTAGTTGATTCCAAAGTCACATGATAAAAATAGTTAGTGATGCAATCTAGATTACTCATTTTAGGTTTCATTCTGACTACTTTTTAGATTACTTTTGACCCAACTTGTTTATCACATTGTTTTGACAATCTTGTAACTTATTGATATAAAAATACAAAGAAAAAGAAAATATTTTCCATTGGATATATTGCTCCTGGAAGAGCTTTATGAGCATTAGGCATTTTTGGAAAGGAACATTTAAAATAAAGTAGAATCAATGAATTATGAATAATCTATGCCATTGTGAGAATAACATGTAATCATGTAATCAATAGAATAGTAACTGTAGTCTGATTGATTACAAGCATTTTTAAATGTAATCTAATCTAATTACAAATAGGCCTACTTAATTTTTGGAATCTGATTACATAATCCAGATTACATGTAATCAGTTACTACCCAGCACTGGTCACACTAAAGTATGGAAGCTTGTTTCCGCCACAAAATAAAAAATAAAGGTAAATGCAACCTTTTTATCTCACAATTCTGACGTTTAATATCTCGCAATTGTAAAAAAAAAAAAAAAAAAAGTCAGAACATCGAGATAAAAGTCGCAATTATCTTTTAAAATGTTTTGTTTCATGGCGGTCACAAGCTTCCATACTAAATAGGTGTAGAGTTATCATTAACTAAAACATTATAATTACTTGATCATTGGCTGCTGTGCTCTTTAATCAATACATTAATAAAGCTAATGCAAGCAGAAACATTGACTTTTTTTTTTATAAGTCTTTTTGCCGTTTTTTATATCGCAGTTACACCACTTAAATTAAAATTTGTTATTGTTTTCATGTACAATTATTCCGTTTTATTTTAAACATTCAAAAATTCCAGTTTTACAAGTCATTTGTTTTACTATTGAACTGGAATGTCTCAGATGCATTATGGAGCAGTGAAATACATATTTACATGCATGGCAGGGATTTCTTTCATTTTATTTAAATGCATTTAGATATTAGTTATACGATCATATTATTTTATGTAGCAGTTCAAATGTTTTAAAACACTGTAGTTTGAATTTTGCCATCAGCAGGCAGTGCTGTGAACCGCATCTACTGATGCCACATGCAGAATCTGTAGGAAATCATGTCAGACATACGCATGTGAACAACAAGACTGAAAACACGAATACAGAGAGAGAGATCCCTCTCCTCCTAACCTCCCTTTAATAACCCCTAATGAAAGATCCTGTACCAGTGATCAATAACTGCATCATCAATCCCAAATAAACCCTTCATCTGTTCCTCGCGTCGCCGCGCGTGATGATGTGCGCGCAACCCGAACCCGAATCTATGGGAAATAAGCGCATATGTGTGGCCTCAAATCTGCTCTACTGTAACCCAGTTCTGCCTGAGGTCCATGTAAACGTGTAGAAGAGCCGGTTCTGCTCATAAATCTGCTCTCGATTCATCTTCATTTCCGAGCATCTCGTTCTTCTCCATATGAGCTCCGGATCCGCGTCTCCTCTTGATTCGATTCGATCAGAAACTCATCAGTGCATCACACTGGATCAGATGGGACGATTTTCTCCACTAAAAGCGCTTCACGCAGGTCCAGTCAAAGCGAGGATTCATTATTACTAGATATAAAAAAGGGAATATGCGCGCTCACAGATCTCTAGGAATAAACTGGACACACATGAGCCTTTTATATTGGCTCATCCTGACTACAACATCGTAAATGTATTCGAATTCGTATTATTTCATTTCAGGTTTCACCTCAGAATGGAGGCAGAAACGAGGAGAGGAATCAGTCACCTGTGATGTGAAGCGTCTCCGCCGAGCCGTGACGATGAACCAGGTTTGATCCAGAAAAAAAAGGACGCAAAAAACATCTAACCGGCCTCAAACGAGAGGATGAGCAAATAAAGTGTTTGTAGATCACATTCCCGACACGAAATAAGCAGAAGAGAGTCAGAATGCACCGTGTTCTGCTGTGCATGAGCTGTATTGGCTGTTGCTCATGTTGTGCGCATCCTCCACCGCGCGACTGTTGCTCGCTCGTGCGCGCGCGCGCGTGCGTGCGTGTGTGTGTGTGTGAGAGCAGCTCTATTTACCTCAACATGGAAATTTCAGCTTGAGAAATCAGATTTTCCGTTCTGACGATTCCACTTCAGAATAAAGAGGAACATGATCATAGTCATATTGCTTAAACCAATCAATTACACTGGAAAAATGGTGCGTTAGAAACCGAGCTATATGGTGTACCATTTTAAGCTAGTGAGTTCAATATTAATTACAAAGAAATGGGAAGTAACATTAAACGTGAAATTCTGAAGTAGCAAAACTGAAATAGTATTTTCTTGTAAGGCTATACTCCAATAATCTTTGTTGTATTTACTACAAAAAAAATCCTTTTTACAATGTATAGTAAATTACAGAACATTAACATATACTAAAACAACAGCACAAATTATTATTATGGTAACATTACAATATGGTTTCATTTGTCAACTATAGTTAAAATCACCAATACTTCTACAGCATGTATTAATCTTAATGCTAATTTTGACATACTAACACATTTAGTAAACAAAAAGTTGTGTGAACTAACACAATAAATTGCATCTTATTGCATTTTATCAACTAACATTAAGAATAATAGTTGCTATAGCCTAATTGAAAAACTAGACCTTATTGTAAAGTGTTTATAATTTTTTGATCAATTTATAAAAATTACTACATTTTTAACTATAAAAGGGGTGACGTATCCTGAGGGATACAAACATTAAAATCAAAAATAAAAGTCATGTTTTAAAAAAAAAAATCGTGAAATTGTATTTTTTGTGTCATCATATAATAGCAATAAATTAATTTTCTGATGTCTCTTTGTCTTGTCCTTTTTAGGGTTAAGCAAGAGTGTCGTTGACATATATAGGCCTATAAACACGTTTGCCATTAGATTGATACAAATGTCCACTAAAGAAGAGTTGAACTGAACCCATGTGTCGTTTATTTAGATCCCAACATGAACTAAATACAGTAAGCAATGATAGACTTGAACTAAACATGAACAGAACTCACCAACAGCGGAAACAGGGAACACAGGTAACATACGGGCTATATATACACAAGGACTAATGACCTAACAAGACACACCTGAACACAATAAACCAATAAAAATGTTACACATGAGCCTATGACATGATCACAAAACGGATAAGGGAATCACATGACGAACAGGAGCCATGAATATGAAAACTACAAAATAAAATAAATGAAAACCCAAAACCAAACAGCTCTTTTATGTGGAAGCTTGTTTTTTAGTCACGGCTTATTGCGACTCTTTACTTCACAGTTCAAACTTTGTTTCTCGCAATGAGCACAAAACAAAAGTCTGAATTATGAGTTTATATCTGGCAATTATTAATTTATTTCTCACAATTGCGAGTTTATAACTCGCAGTTCTGACATTTATTTTCCCCAGAAGTGTGAGATAAACTCAGAACTGCAACAAACAAAAAAAAGTCAGACCTGCAAACAATTCATTACCTTTTTATTTTTTATTCCATAGAGGAAACAAACTGTCATAGTTTTATAAGAGAGTTAAAAAAAAAAATATATATATATAAAAAGGAAATAAAAGTAGGCCTATAGTAAAATCATAAAGAAGAAAATTAAAATGAAATTCAAAAAAAAAATGATAGGCTTAAAATATATAATGTTCAAAGCTGGTAAAATAATAATTATATATATATATATATACACTCACCTAAAGGATTATTAGGAACACATGTTCAATTTCTCATTAATGCAATTATCTAATCAACCAATCACATGGCAGTTGCTTCAATGCATTTAGGGGTGTGGTCCTGGTCAAGACAATCTCCTGAACTCCAAACTGAATGTCAGAATGGGAAAGAAAGGTGATTTAAGCCATTTTGAGCGTGGCATGGTTGTTGGTGCCAGACGGGCCGGTCTGAGTATTTCACAATCTGCTCAGTTACTGGGATTTTCACGCACAACCATTTCTAGGGTTTACAAAGAATGGTGTGAAAAGGGAAAAACATCCAGTATGCGGCAGAGTCCTGTGGGCGAAAATGCCTTGTTGATGCTAGAGGTCAGAGGAGAATGGGCCGACTGATTCAAGCTGATAGAAGAGCAACTTTGACTGAAATAACCGCTTGTTACAACCGAGGTATGCAGCAAAGCATTTGTGAAGCCACAACACGCACAACCTTGAGGCGGATGGGCTACAACAGCAGAAGACCCCACCGGGTACCACTCATCTCCACTACAAATAGGAAAAAGAGGCTACAATTTCCAAAAATTGGACAGTTGAAGACTAGAAAAATGTTGCCTGGTCTGATGAGTCTCGATTTCTGTTGAGACATTCAGATGGTAGAGTCAGAATTTGGCGTAAACAGAATGAGAACATGGATCCATCATGCCTTGTTACCACTGTGCAGGCTGGTGGTGGTGGTGTAATGGTGTGGGGGATGTTTTCTTGGCACACTTTAGGCCCCTTAGTGCCAATTGGGCATCGTTTAAATGCCACGGCCTACCTGAGCATTGTTTCTGACCATGTCCATCCCTTTATGACCACCATGTACCCATCCTCTGATGGCTACTTCCAGCAGGATAATGTCACAAAGCTTGAATCATTTCAAATTGGTTTCTTGAACATGACAATGAGTTCACTGTACTAAAATGGCCCCCACAGTCACCAGATCTCAACCCAATAGAGCATCTTTGGGATGTGGTGGAACGGGAGCTTCGTGCCCTGGATGTGCATCCCACAAATCTCCATCAACTGCAAGATGCTATCCTATCAATATGGGCCAACATTTCTAAAGAATGCTTTCAGCACCTTGTTGAATCAATGCCACGTAGAATTAAGGCAGTTCTGAAGGCGAAAGGGGGTCAAACACAGTATTAGTATGGTGTTCCTAATAATCCTTTAGGTGAGTGTATATATATATATATTTTTTTTTTTGTTACCAGCTTTGAACATTATATATTTTAAGCCTATCATTTTGTTTTTGAATTTCATACATGTATGTGTGTATATATATATATATATATATATATATATATATATATATATATATATATATATATATATATACACACACACACACAATATATTATGATGATTGGAAGATGTCTTATTTCAGTTAGTAAAATACGCATATACATCATATTAATGTAATAATACTGTAATATTAGGCCTTTTAAAACCAGGACCAAAGACCTTGAGAACAAAAACCGGACTAAACCTCTAATAATGATTTTATCAAGTTGAGTCTCATTTATTTGTATTCCACTTCTC
Source organism: Rutilus rutilus (assembly GCF_951802725.1). Taxonomy (NCBI): domain Eukaryota; kingdom Metazoa; phylum Chordata; class Actinopteri; order Cypriniformes; family Leuciscidae; genus Rutilus; species Rutilus rutilus. The sequence continues at coordinate 34,338,128 of NC_140232.1, read as the reverse complement.
ACAATACACATCTTTTCCAAGCAGCTTTATAGAAAGTCATGTTATATAATGCCTTAGTGCTTAACTATAGAGCATGCTGGGTAAAATGATGACATCATTTAACTTTGTATATTTCTCATTTTATTTAACATTTACTCAATTCAGCATTTATTTGTTTAAAAAGAACATGCCAAATTCCATCTGAATGTAATCAGGAATAACTTTGCAATAATAGATAGTTATTTTAATGCCACTCTCCCTTGAAATCATTCAGAGTGTAAATTGTAAATGCAGTGTGATGTGATTTATGATGATAAAGTTAGTGAACTGACTCAATTTAACACCACAAGTACCAGGTTTTGAGTTACAGGAACAGTGTGTGATGTTGATATACAGCCAAGTAATATATCCATCCGTTCACAATCACATTCAGAAAGTAATGCTTTAACATGTCCAGACAATAAAACAGGCCTTTGAGGAATAATCAACATAAAACTAATTACTAATCAATGACTGCACATCCATCATTCATGGCTTTGACTGGACTGAGTTCATCTGCCAGGTTTGTATGAGAATGTACACAGACACAGCGTCCTCTAGTGTCTGAGGATATTTACTGTACTTCTGAAATCAACAGTTGAGCATCAACTCACATGAGCATCACTTTAAGACTGTATCCTGGTAGTATCTAAAACATAAGTAGGGTACAGCGGGGCTAAAGGCGCACCTGAATATTGAATATACTAAAAGCGCATTGAATATTTTTTAACAATCGCTTCAATATTTACGACTTCACCAAGGAATTGTCCGCGTTCAAGGAACCATGGGCAGAACAAAATGTGGCTATCACTATAGATAAGGACAGAGTTCACAAAGTTCTTAGGGGGGTGAAGGAAAGGAAGAGCCCTGGCCCAGACAGTATTGGTGTCCGCCTTCTTAAAAGCTGTGCCCACATTTTAGCAGATAGACTTTTAAAGAATCACAACATCAACCCAGGGCTAATAGCCTGGTTAGTTGACTTTCTAACCTCAAGATCTCAAAGGGTTAAAGTTAATGGCGTTTTATCTGGCAATCTTCTATCTCCCCCCAAGGATGTGTACTCTCCCCCCTTCTCTTTGTCTTATACACAAATGAATGCCGTTCACAATATGATGGTAGACAGGTTTTAAAATTTGCAGACGTCTCTGCCATTGTGTCTCTTCTAAATGAAAGAGTGATTGACCATGGACCAATAGTGAAGGATTTTAATGATTGGTGCAAGCGTTCCTTTTTAAACATAAATGTTTCCAAAACTAAAGAATTAATGATTGATTTTAGGAAACAGTGCCCCCCTCTTCCTTGATGGCCAACCTATTGAGATAGTACAAGAATGCAAGTACCTTGGCACAATAACTGATAGTAAGCGATGTTTTGAATCATACACTGATGCTGTTTGTGGCAAAGCCCAGCAGCGAATGTATTTCTATCGTAGACTGAGGAACTTTAACATTGACACCACTTTGATGAGAATGTTTTGCTCTTGTTTTATTGAGTTTGTTTTAATCTTCTGTTTTATCTGCTGGTTTGGTTCTTTATCCAAAAAAAAAAAAAAAAAAAACTGTTTTAAATGTATTTCTTTACTAGTGTGTGTTTAGGTATTTTATGTTATGCTGTCTTGTTGTATTGTTGTGTGTTGTGTCCTTGTGTTTATCTGCTGGCTGTACAAATAATTGCCCCTCGGGGACAATAAAGTTACCTTGACCTTGACACTTTAAAGTCCCCCTGTGGTGAAAGTCCAGCTTTTAATGTTGTTTATGTGTCTATGTGGTGTTCTTAATACGCTTTAAGACAAAGCATGTGTAAATTCATAAGTCGACACCATTGCTGAGTATTTCCTCCTTTAAACTGCAGTGAACCAAAGACAGTCTCAAAAACACGCTTTGAAATCGCTGGTGTTTCTGACGTCACAAACTACCTTGTAACCAATCAGATCAACGTGTGATCGTCAACCAGTGGATCTCTGAGCTGAGTGAGTGAGAGGAGGCGGGGCTCATTTGCATATTCATAGAATGGCGTTTACTAAATGAGGCAAGGGTGTCGAGTTACATTCAAGCTATTTTAAGTCATGAAGATTTTTTTTCAAGGACAAAAATGCTTAAATATGTCATGTTGGTATGATATGTCAGTCGGAAAAGGGTGGCTTGCCCACTTCAGGTTGGTGGAGAGTTCCTGCCTCAAGTGGAGGAGTTCAAGTATCTTGGGGTTTTGTTCACGAGTGAGGGAAGGATGGAACGGGAGATTGACAGACGGATCGGTGCAGCTTCTGCTTCACCCAGTCTGTCGTGGTGAAGAAAGAGCAGAGCAGAGCAGAGGGACAAGATCCCGGATACAGGCGGCCGAAATGAGCTTTCTCCGCAGGGTGGCTGGGCGATCCCTTAGAGATAAGGTGAGGAGCTCGGTCACTCGGGAGGAGCTCAGAGTAGAGCCGCTGCTCCTCCACATCGAGAGGGGTCAGCTGAGGAGGCTCGGGCTTCTGTTCCGGATGCCTCCTGGACGCCTTCCCGGGAAGGTGTCCGGGTGTGTCCCTCCGGGTGGAGACTCCGGGGAAGACCTAGGACACGCTGGAGGGATTATGTCTCCCGGCTGGCCTGGGAACGCCTCGGTGTCCCCCCGGAAGAGCTGGAGGAAGTGTCTAGCGAGAGGGAAGTCTGGGCATCTCTGCTTGGACTGCTGCCCCCGCGACCCGGCCCCGGATAAGCGGAAGAAGATGGATGGATGTTGGTGATCAAAGATGAGTTTTAAGGGATAAAATGATTGACTACAGGGGGACTTTAAGAAAAAATGTGCTTTTCACTACAGTGTATGATTGCAGATTTTTGTTTTGTTTTAGTTTTTTGTATTGAGCATTGATGGAACTACAGATTTTGTGTGAAAATAAATCATAAAAGTGGTTTGCTTGTTTAAAAATCGTATAAATGAATGAGGTGGCGAGGAGGGCCTTTTACCCCACAGACATACTGTATTGATACAAATACTTTAGCTAAAATAATGTTTTTTATAGTTAATACTTCACTTTAAAATCACTTTAGCAAAAGTATATACTTTTTTTAAAAGTAAAGATTCTGAAAGCATTGGAGATCCAATAATAATTTAGTATGGATATACAGCAACAATAAATCTGATATTTTATCTACAACAACAATCTACAACATAAAAAAAATATATATATATATATTTGATCAAATTAGCACAGAATCAACTTTGCGTTGCTGTCCACGATCATGTCAAGGATTAGCCAAATTTCAAAAGTGGTTGTTAAAGGGGAACTTTTATACAAAATGCACTTTTACATGGTGTTTGAACATAAATGTGTGTTGGCAGTGTGTGTACACAACCACCCTATAATGGTATAAACCCACCCACTCCTTTTTTTTAAATCCCCATAAATCATAAGCAGTGTCTCAGAACAAGCTGTTTGCAGATTCTAGCAGTGTGATGTCACATATTCCTAGGCTCCGCCCACAACTGCTGAGGGACTCCGCCCTATTAGCATAGACCCCGCCCTCAGTGAGCTGCACACTAGAGCCCTGCACGGGCCAAAAACTCCAGCCCTAACCCAGCCCTGGCCCGTGGTGTTCAAGCCCTAACCCGGCCCGAGACCAACCATTTTTTCAGCCCAAACCCGACCCGACCCGAGACCAACATCAATATCACTTTAAGCTCTCTCTGACGCGCGCTCTCTGATGCGCGCTGTCTCTCCTACACGCAAACACACGCACGTCACACACTACTAAAAGGTAAACTTTTATTATAAGCCTGAAACATCACCAATCATGCCTACAAATATTGAACAGACTGTCCATTAAAGAGAAGCATAAGCATGCAGTAGAGAATATAGCGCTACGGGATCCAACCGCAAAAATAAGTAAATAAACGGCTACCTTTCTTTCCTTTTTTAGTAACTGAAGAACAATGTTCAAAACAATGTTCAAAAATGAAGAACTCTTCGCCAACTGGCTAATGTTAAATAATATTAATAAAAAAAATTAAAAATCCAACTTCTCCCTGATCCTCTGCATGGTCAACTGTCACCTGTTAATGCACGTGAGTGACGCGTGCGTATATGCGTATTGCGTTTGTGTTGCTTAGGCGATGTATAATAATATATATAATATAATAAATATAACAATATTTCATACACATTATGTGACGTGTGTTCTGCACGTATATTATGGGCACAATGAAAGGAGAGAAGCTAAATAAGCCAGAGTCCGACCCGAGCCCGATCTGAAAAAAAAAAAAAAAAAAGGCCCGAGCCCGGCCCGAATGGGCTTAGCGTGTCGGGCTCCGTCGGGCTTGCAGACCTCTACTGCACACAGTCCACCATGTTTATCTCCTCGCCAGAGCATTCAACAGCAGCGTTCAAGTAAGAAATGTATTCTTATTAAAGCTGTTAAAGTTATTCAGTCAAGAGCAGTGAGTGATTTTCTGGTTTTCTTTTGTTGTTTGATTCATATTAACAGCATATACAGCAGTAGGTACAGTATATTACACTGCTGTCACTTTAATACACAGATCTAATATACACATGGAATTTCTTTATTTGCAATTTATGTTCACAGACATAACCGACTGTGTGTTTTTGACATAACCTTGTGTATTTGACAGTTTAAGCACAATAACACGTGAAATACAACTTGGTTTAATACCCTGCACTCAGAAAACCATGTCAGAAGTTTAGACTGACATTGCTTTAAAACGCATGCAGATAATAAACTTTAATGATGATTAAGAAGTGCAATGTCATGTGAGCCTGACCACGATCAAGATGATAAATCAAAACCAAACAGATGATTTATGAGCTGTACAGGCTCCGCCCTCTTCTGGGTAGTGGGCGGGGAGAGCAGCTCATTTGCATTTAAAGATACATGCACGAAAACAGCATGTTTTTCCTTTCACTCAAAAACATTTACAACATATAATAAATGTGAGGTATTTTGAGCTGAAACTTCACAGACACATTCTGGGGACACTCTGTACTTTTTTTGACTGACAAGTTGTATTTATTTATTCATGTGCCATTGTAATGATAATACATCAGGTGTATTAGTACTGCAACACACCCTTAAAGGTATAGCGGAGGATCTTTCCGAATTTTAGATAAGACCCGCCCTCTCCACTTTTTGAATAAGTTTGATTGATTCACCAGAATGATTGACAATTAGGAGGACCAATAGTATAGGTGATCCACCTGGAAGTAAAAAATCCTCTGCTATACCTTTAAGTGTGCAATATCAGAGTTTTTTAGTTTAAGGGCAAAAGAGGTTTAACTGACAGGAGGCGCTGTCGGGACGGTTGAAACAAGTGTTTTTGGAAAGTTCGACAGTGCAAAGCACAACTGCCGTTCAAAGTCATATTTTACTTAAATCATTCTATATTTGTACTGAATAACACATGATACTAAGAGAACACGTGAGTTGTTGATCACAAAAAAAAAAAAAAAAAAAATTCTATCTATAACCTTATCTTAGAAAACGACGTTTATCTGAAAAGTGTTTCACCTGTCCCGGCTCTCCCCTACATCTTGTGAAAAGGGGCATAGGTCACCTTTGAGAAAAGTGCTGAGCTGAATTTGTGTACCATGTCGTGGTTTAAAAGAGATAGTCAAATGCGCTTTTAGCCCCGTTGTACCCAACTGGTAGCATGAAAATAGATACTAGTATACGTTTTAAGGATTAAACGTTAAAACAGCTTGCCATGTAACATCCGCAAAACAAATTAATCTGATCTTTCCTGCTCTGTGCGACCGTGTGAACTTTGTATCTTCATACAACATTTACTTAGGCTGTGTGTGCTTTTGGTTTCCCACCAAAAAGTAATTTCCTGTTGTTAGGTAGCTAAATGGAGATTACAAAAGTAGGAGACCATCAGGACAGAGCGTGATCTTGAGGGAATACACCATGAATTAGGCTAGCCTACCAACATTTTTTTTTTTTTTTTACTTTTCAACTAGACGAAGGGGGTAAAAAAGAAGGATGAATTCCTAAATAAATTGCTACTTCTTAACGTTAGAAGCGGAGACATGAAATTACATCCACTCACACCAAATCAGACTGTTACGTTTTGGTTGAAGCAGAGGAGGAAGCAGGATCCAAGTGCAGTAGTCTTTTATTACAGTTTTTCTTGATTGTTTACACACATTTTCTGGTACTTGAGACACAATGACCACAACATGTAACTCATTCACCAACCCCCTGAACCAATTCTGCTAAACTACAAGCACAATTCCTGCTTTACACTCAAATTGCAGTTCTAAAATACACCTTTTTCAAAACACTACACACAATTCTCTGCTTTTGGCACAATTTTCATGCAGAAAATCTCTTGTTTTCACAAGGAACACACTGCCATTCAGATATGCACACTGACTCATCACATGGGCAAACACCCGTCACACAGTTTTACAATTAGCAATCAGAGCTTTAGCATAAAAGAGCAACAGGTGAGCTCTTCAATGGAGCAATGGATGCCAACATTGGATTTTTTATTTTTACTGTAACTGTATACAGTCAATTCTTCTGTTGTTTTGTATGTAGACCACTGTATGAACAACTTTGTGTTGGTTGGGATGTACACTGTGTACATTGTTTTTGTGGGAAAAATAAAATATATTTGTTACCGTGTATTTGTGTGTTCTGAGTATAAAAACAATATTCTCAAATATTTTACAACACACTTATGTATGTACTGTCTGTAGTAAGTGTAACACTGAACAAAAAAAGGCCTAAGTCATTATGATGAATGGAGAAGAAGTGTTTTCCATTCATCATAGTGTTTTACATTGAGCACATCAGTGTTCAACTGGTTCTTATAAATGTCTATTCATATGATGGTTTGTGTTTGTCATTTGAAAACAAAATACCATTTTGAGAAGAAATAACATTGTTTTGAATGTAAAGTTTAATTTTGCAGGAGAATTGAGGGGTTTTGCCCATTGTGTGTGTTTTTTTGGATTTGTGTGTAGAGTTCTGAGAATATGAGGCATGCTTTCAGAAAATGTGTGTAAACAATCGAGAAAAACTGTAAATAAACTCAAAACTTCACAAACACAAACACAAACACAAACACAAACACAAACACAAACACAAACTCAGGACTGAGACTCGGGAACAGAACAACCACCATGGTGCAACAATATAAGAACTGACCAAGACAGAACTTAACACAGGGCTTAAATACACAGACAGACAAGCTAAACAAGATAACAAGGGGGCGTGGCTAATAAGAACCACCTGGGGAGACTAATCAACATAACGGGGAACTGCTAAACACGGGACAGGACAGGGGAACACACACACCAAATCAGACTTCCATTCTGAAATCCGCTCAGGAACTTCACACTGTTTTAAACGCAGTAACTTCATCCAGCCACTAGAGGAGGCCATCTCACTGCTTCACAAGCACACTTATATATATTTTTTTTTTATTTATTATTTATTATATATTTATAACACTATAATAACACTATACTTTTGCACTAAATTACAAGAAACTAGTTAACGCTGCTTTTTTCCCTATTTTTGAAAGTTGTGAAAATATTGTTTTTCTTTTGCTATTTGAGCAAATGGGAACATAAAAATATATATATATTTAATGTAATCGCTCCTTCGCCGTTATAGAAGTTTACCCAACTATGACGACTCCCGCTTCTGAGAAACCCGGAAATGTGAAAAGGGTCAATCCTCCCCCATGGCCTCATGGGATAGTCGTATGCACACTCAGAATCTCACTGGAAGAAGTGGGTCATTTTTGCCTCCTCTTTTATGATTACTGTGATTTCACACATTTATTTTGTCACATACTGTTTTCGCCTACTATATAGGCTAATAGGGAAGTATGCGATTTCAGACGCAGCCTAGGACATAAAACATCTAACATTAAGGGTGACTAAACATCCTTATTGTTTAGTTAATTATTCATGTATGTTTAAAGATTTAAATAAATGCAAGCCTGCTTATAATTTTGAGTGAAGAAAGTGTCTGCTGTTTCTCCTCAATAACTGGTCTGTGTTTCTTCAAAAGAAATGATCGTAAGGTAATTAATCTTGCAGATTTAGTGAAGGACAGTAGTAATTTTATCTCAGTATATTTAAAATCCCCAGTCTGGACTGTAATAAGGGTTGTCTTGGGCTATGCGTTTCCCACTGACTTTCAATCTATGTACCTTGGTTTACTTTCCAATTTAGTTATACGAACTGAGGATATGTATCTCTACAAAGTTATGTTGATGGCCAGCAAAAAAACTATTACAAGGAACTGGCTGAAGAGTCTCACTTTAACATAGTCACAATGGAAAGAGATAATGGAAGAAATCTATATGGAAAAAATCACTCACTTTATATGACTGAAATCAGCTAATTTTGAACTGAGATGGAAGAAATGGATAATCTATAAGACCCAAGTGTGAAAGGGAATCTTTGTAACATAACACCCTGCTGTTCTGTTTTGTTTTGTTTTGTTATGTTTGTTATAATTTGAAAATTGAATAAATAAAGAGTAAAAAAAAAAAAAAAAAAAAAAAAAAAAAAACCCAGTCTGTAAATATAGTTGATTCAGCATCAGCAGACGGAGCATGTCTGTCACTCATATATTCTACATTTTGGTGGATAAATGCTGATAAGGAGGTTCAGTTTAAGTACAAGATTTAAAAGCTGATCAATTATTGACTGTATTTAATCGTGCAATTATTATTTTTAAACTATGCGATCCTTGTTGCATTCATTTTGAAGTTACATTATATTTCACTCCAGTCTAAAAGATGGAAATAGAAGCTCAATATCCTTTCAGAAAGTAAAGTGATGCTCCTGTGAATGAAACACACACACACACACACACACACACACACACACACACACACACACACACACACACACACACACACACACACACACACACACACATGCATAAAAGAACATCACATTAGATCATAATACAGCCAGATGAACCATTAAAAGCTGTTTATCCTCCAGAAGATCATATTTATTCAAAACAAGAAGCGCATGAATTGTTTGAGGTTTGAAAAGAACTTATAATATGATCTCTAATAGAGATGAATATCACAGAGCTGCTTATAAAACTAACTGAAGTGAAATATGTTGGACTCTCTCTTCTAGCCCAAATCCTTTCAAATAAAAGAGTAGTTGATTTATAAAGAGCCATTTAATTGCCAAAATATTGCCATTAACCGTCCAGAAATACATGCTTGATATAATAATTATCAAAAAACTACCCAAAAATCATTTTGGCACTTTTACAAACACATATGCATCATCAGAATCAAGCCACTTAAATCAAACAGAACAAGTTCATCTTGTTTTTACACACCAGTTAGAGGTGATAATATTCACAATCACAGACCAGCATGAGTAAAATATACATTTCATTTATGATGCAGCGACCAAGAACATTTCAAACGAGACTCGATACAACAAGGCTATTATAACCTGAACAGGTTTAAATTAAACAATTTACTAATTTCACAGCAGAATATTTGACTTCAGGAAATAGTTTTCAAAGAATTATCTTTATAATTATTATCGTCCATTAACATCATAGTGTCTGTCTTAGATCTGATCTCATTTAATTCACTGTCTTCTCTCTTTTTAATACTAAAAACATACTTTTCACACAATCTCCTGTTTTCATCTCTTTATTTGCTCTGAAATGGTTCTATGATGATGATCTCTCTCTCTCTCTCTCTCTCTCTCTCTCTCTCTCTCTCTATATATATATATATATATATATATAATCACAGCAAAATCTAAACAAACTAAAATTAAGCATGCATCCACTGAATATCCATATGAAGTAAACAGTTAATAAATTAATCCTTTTTATTTATGCATTAGTTTGATCAAAGTGACAGAAAAGACGTTTATAATGTTACAAAAGATTCTATTTCAAATAAATGCTGTTCTTTCTATTCATCATAGAATCCCGAACAATAAAATGTATCACAGTTTCCACGAACCTTTCAACACTGATAATAAACATAAATGTGTCTTGAGCATCAAATCATCATATTAGAGTGATTTCTGAAGGATCATGTGACACTGAAGACTGGAGTAATGATGCTGGACATTCAGCTTTGATCACAGGAATAAATTACATTTGACTTTACTGTATATTCACATAGAAAATGGTTCTTTTAAATTGTAATAATATTTCACAGTTTGGTGAGCATGAGACTCAGAATAAGAAAGAGAGCAGAACTGAGATGTTTACAGGCTGAAGTTTCAGTGTTGCAAACTTTGAAACATTTAAGAAAGAAGTGAAAGGTGAATTCTGCAGTGTGTGATTTATGAATAACCATCCCTGACATCAAGAGCACGACAGAATCTGAAACGACGAGAAAAAAAAAATGAAAGCATAAACTAAAATAGCTAAAAATCAGGAAAACAAAAATAACTAAAAAGAGAACAGAAGAAATGGCGAGTCAAAGTGGAAATACAGAAACTGACGGAGATTCAGTTCAGAGAAATGTGACCCGCGTTTGATGAAGCGTGTGTGTGTGTGTGTGTGTGTGTGTGTGTGTGTGTGTGTGCTTTTATTCCCACAGGAAATGATGAAACCGCTATTTTTACCTGACTGTGAGGGATGAAGCAGAATGACAGATGAAAACAGGTAAAGGAAGTAAACAGGTATGAAGCACCACGCTAAATTTATTTTCTTAACATTTCTTTCATTTTCTTTATGCTCTAAATACATTCAGAAGAGAACTACAGTGTTCAATAACTCTTTCAAGTCACAACAAAACAGAGATTAAATAAATAAAATAAAAAAGTTTATATCATAAATATTGTATGAGAGGAAGAGGCTCTTTTTATTTAACTACCACACATGATCGCTAGAATACGGTTTAAAGTTCAGGATTGCATTTTGTTAAAAAATCTTTCCTTTGAGATGCGTTAAAATGTTGTAAAGTACTATCAAACATGAGTAACATTCAGTTCTCAACTCTAAAAGAGCATTTATGTAGTAGCTAAGTGATTAAAGATTAACATTAAAAGTGGACTTAAATGTCTTTAAGGTTTTATGTTTTAACAGTTTCTTTTCCGAATACAATGAACTCTTATTTTAAAAATCAATGACAAGTTGTTTCCTCCTGATGTGGTTTCCTTGAATGTTTTATTTCTACTTTTACTTTAACATTAACAGAACATGCCTACACACTATAATTAAATAAATGAATAATTTCTCACATTTATGAGTACAGCGCTGTAAACACTTACTGGATCTGTCACTACAACCACAGTGATGTATGATAATTCACAATTTAGATGCAAAACCTTTAAACAAAAATGAACGGAAGTCGCCGTAAACAATTTCCACCTATTTCAACTTAAAAACTTGTTAGTTTCAGTGGCTGCCTTAAATTTAAGTCATTTCAACTAGAATGATATAAAACTGACTAAAAATTGAGCTGAATCTCATGTAACTTATTTTTTAAAAAGCCAAAACTTATTTAGTAATGTTAAAGCATAAGTTGTCATGACTTACAGATCATATTTAGGGCTGGGCAACGATTAATCGCATCCAAAATAAAAGTTTGTGTTTATATATGTGTTTGTACTGCGTATAATTATTTTGTATATATATATACACATATGCATGTATATAAGAAATATTTGCATGTATATACTGTATATATATTTATACATAATTTATATTATATATAAATATTTTATATAAAAATACCACATTTTTCTTAAATATATACATTTGTGTGTATTTATATATACTAAATAATTATACGCAGTACAAACACATATATTATGTAAACAAACTTTTATTTCGGATGCGATTAATCGTTACATATTTGCTTGTGATTTTGTTTTTGTTAATATTTGTTAATATTAAGATATTTGTTAATATCTCATAATTCAGACTTTATTTTTCTCAGAATTGCAAGTTTATGCCTATCTCACAGTTCAGAATTTATAACTCACAACTAGCTTCCATAGTAATGCATGCAAATCATCACTCTTATTTGGACTTATTAATCCGAGGCTGCTGACATGACCGTGCTCAGATCAGGCGTGTGTGTCTTCATCTGTGCAGTGTGTTCACCAGAGAACTCTTTTATGACGCTGTAATACACACATCTTCCAGCTCGGCCCTGATCTGACCTGCGTTTGCAGTCGCAGAGCCTCTTGAAAGCAGCGCGGAACTTCTGCGACATGGCGTTGTAGATGATGGGGTTGACGGCGCTGTTGGTGTAAATGCACATGCGACAGAAGAGCAGGAACCAGGTGTTGAGATACGGCGGGTCCATGAGCGAGTTCACCACCACTAGAGTCCGGTACGGCATCCAGAGGACCGCGAACAGAACCACCACCACCGCCAGCATCTTCGTGACCTGTGGGAGGAAGACAAGCGTGAGCTGCGCTAGTCTCGTTTGATTATTTAATAGGAACAAAGCATGTTAATGAACATTAGTATAAAATACAAAATGTAAACAAGCCGGATTATTGCAACATTGCTAATTTGCATCATATAGTCAGAATAATAGAGGTCACCTTAAGGTCACTGTGCTGTTTTCTGCTCCCAAAGTCTAAGACATTTGTATTAAATAAATAAATTAACAGATAATACATACATAATTTGCCATTGTTTCTAATTTCTATAAATTTCATAGACATGAAAATAAATATGAATAAATAAATGGTTTCTTTATATTGTATATAGACAATTTAATAATTTATATATATATGAAATGTATTTTATAATTAATTGTATATAATTATATGAAAATAAATATATAAATATTAATAAGTATGTTTTTTATATTATCTGTTTATTATATCAATTTATATAAAATAAATTACATAGGCATGAAAATAAATATAATGATATGTTGTTTTAACTTAGTCTTTGTGCGATGTAATCATATAGTGAAAATAAATATTTAAATATTAATACATATGTTTTCTTTATATTTTCTGTTTATTATGTCAATACATTTCATATATATATATATATATATATTATTTTCTTTCTTTATATTTTCTATTTATTATGTCAGTTTATATCAAATAAATTACATAGACAAAAATAAATATAAACTGTTTTCTTTCTTTATATCTTTATATTTTCTATAATTGACATACATTTGATATACATAGACACTCACACACACATACACACACACACACACACACACTCACACACTCACACACACACACACACACACACACACAGTAAAATACTATATGTGTTTATGCTGCCTTAAGATTTTAAGTTTCAACTTGGATTTTTGAGTCACCACAACAAATAAACGCAAAATTTTAAGTTGTGATAACTAATTAAAACAATCAATCTTTGTAATAGTCTTTCCCTCTTTCTTTATTTCTTTCTTTCTATAGAATGGACATGATAGACCAAACCTGTTTTCTGGACGTCGCTGCACTGTTTGTTTTGCAGGACACCTTCACTGAACTCTTTCGTCGGCTCTGATGGACGGAGAGCCTTTGCTCTGAGAGATTCGACGGCAGCGGGTCTCGAAACAAAATCCTGGCGATCAGACCGTACAGAACCGAAGCCACGACAAGAGGAACGACATAAAACAAGGTGAAGTCCAGAAAGTAGATGGGCATGTAGAGGTTCCTGGACACCCGATAGCCACACCGGACCACGACGCCGTTCCCGTAAACCGTCTCATTCGTGTCCACCAGGAAAAACCACATGATGCAGTACAGAGACGTGAAGATCCAAACGCAGGCGATGATCTTCTTGGCTCAGGACACGGTGCAGATGAACTGGGCTTTGATGGAGTGGCAGATAGCGATGTAGCGCTCGACGGTGAACGCCATGATGGAGCAAGACGAGACGTTGATGCCCAGATACTGCAGGAACGTGATGCAAACGCAGCCGGCGTATCCGTAGATCCACGAAGCCACGACCTCGGAGATGTTGGGCAAACCGGCGGCCAGAAGCACGGTCAGATCGGCCACCGCCAGACTCACCAGGTAACAGTTAGTTGCAGTCATCATGTGCTTGCTACGGATCACCACTAAAACCACCATGGCGTTCCCAGCGATTCCCACCCCGCAGATCAGCAGAGACAGAGAGATGGTGACCACCTGAACCTCCAGCGGGTTCTCCGGCATCGTGGAGTTCCTGTCGGGATGTGTCGAGGTGCTGTTATCCATCATGGTGTTTCCCATTTCAGCCGTCTCAACTAAATCCTGGAGAAAGTTTGAGAGAAGTGAGATTAAGAGCACACGTTTGAGAAGATATGCATGAAACGTCACTCATTGAGATGATCCAGTGAGAGGAAAACGAGGCGACTTCTTCTCCAGAGAGATGCAGCATCTACTGAGAAAACAAGCATCAGTCCTTTTCTTCTCTCCTCCTCTTTCACTCACTTCCAATTAATCCCTCTCCTCTCTCCCTCTCTCTCTCTTCTCTCTCCCTCTCTCTCTCTCCTGATTCTTGTCTAAAGCTTTGTGTTCGGTTAGAAATAGTTCAATAAATGCAAATTTAAAAGCCTATTATGCAAAATTCTCTTTTATACTGTAAGGTATTTGAACTCAGATGTGTGTCCAGTGTGTAAACAAGCCTATAATGGTACAAATCCACCCACTCCTTTTTTATAATCCCTTGAAATAAATTTCATTTAGGAAGGAAATGTGCAGAAGAAAGTCGTTTAAGATTTATATACTTGCACACATTTTTTTTTTTTTACCGGACTGCTTCACAAACGCTAGATTTGCACAAAAGTTCTTTCTGAAAGATTTTTAGATTAACATGACGGTACATGCTAGTCGATGATGCTAGTCAACTTAACTCCACAACAACTACATACATTTATCCACTAACTATGGAAGCTTGTTTCCGCCACAGAATAAAACATTTTAAGAGATAATTTCGACTTTTTATCTCACAATTGCGAGTTAACATCTCGCAATTCTGACTTTATTTCTCAGAATTTTGAGATATAAAGTCAGAATTGCGTGAAATAAAGTCGCAATTGCGTCTTATAAAGTCAGAATTCTGACTTTTTTTCTCGCAATTGCGACTTTACATCATGCAATTCTGACTTTATAATACGCAATTGCGACTTTATTTCACGCAATTCTGACTTTATTTCACGCAATTCTGACTTTATAACACGCAATTGCGACTTTATATCTCGCAATTCTGACTTTATAACTCGCAATTGTGACTTTATTTCACGTAATTCTGACTTTATATCTCGCAATTCTGACTTTATAACACGCAATTGTGACTTTATTTCACGTAATTCTGACTTTGTCTTTCGCAATTCTGACTTTATAACACGCAATTGCGACTTTATATCTCGCAATTCTGACTTTATAACTCGCAATTGTGACTTTATTTCACGTAATTCTGACTTTATATCTCACAATTCTGACTTTATAACACGCAATTGCGACTTTATTTCACGCAATTCTGACTTTGTCTTTCGCAATTCTGAGAAATAAAGTCAGAATTGCGAGATGTAAACTCGCAATTGTGAGATAAAAAGTCGCAATTATCATTTAAATTTTTTTCTTTTGTGGCGGAAACAAGCTTCCATAACTAACCATTCAGAAATGCCCAGTTGCATTCTAAAAGTTCTTCTTCCTAACAAACTTCTTCCTGAGTCTCTCCATCATTGTCCGACTCCGGTTCAAACATGTAAAGCCGAACACCTATACGACAATTTCTGACATTTTGGCTGCGTGAGATTCTCCCGTTTTGTTGTTGCCAGAGCATCAGAAGCAGGAGCTGTAAAGGCTCCGCCCTCTTCTGGAAAGGGGGCGGGGTGAAGGAGCTCATTTGCATTTAAAGGGACACACACAAAAAGAGCGTATTTTTGCTCACACAAATAGGGGCACATTTTACAAGCTATAATAAATGATCTGTGGGGTATTTTGAGCAGAAACTTCACAGACATATTCTGGGGACACATGAGACTTATTATTACATCTTGGGAAAAGGGGCATAATATGTCCCCTTCAATGGATCTTTTGGGATGCAGGTCATGATCACACAACTGATGAAGCTGCTTCAGTAAGTGACGAAACACCTTTAATCAACCAGTCCAGATGTAACAATATAAATCGACATAAAACAGCAGCTAATAAAGCTAGAATTTGATAAGCCAATCAGAAAATATTATTTATTTATTTATTTAAAAGAAATGGTCTGGTCTATGACAGCTATAGGCATTTTTCTGCTCTACAGAAGAAGAAAAAAATGGTACTGGTAATTTTCTGCCAGGACATTATTCGTTACGTTTACGGACATTCCCTTTAATCCTAAACCTTACTACAATGAGTTTCAAAATATGGATAAAACACCTGTTCAAATCAATACGGAAAATTATTTTATATTATCTGTACATTGGGTAATTTTTTTTCTACAATGTATGTGATTTGAGCACTCAGTTCTGGATGCAGCTGTTTTTGAGCCAATCACCTGAGCTGTAAATGTCATGTGACTAATGACTCGAGCTGCAGGAAAATGACATCATGATTGGCTGATGACATCACTAGAACACAGATGCTCTCAAACCCTAGTGACTATCCTGAGCTGTGTAGTTTAAGACAGTATTCAGGACAAAAGATACGTTTATAAAAAGGTGCTATTGTTTTCATTATGATGAATGTATTTCCCAATGGAAAATTCTATTTAATGACATGAAGATTACCGAGATAAAGCAGGCAGTCGTCGGCTCTCATGAGGCATCAGCAGTCTGGAAAATAAAACAGCTTTCACAAATGTGACAATCTTCATCTCATATGAGCGGACATCATTTTAAACAGGTTTTACTAAAGTAAGTATTATATATATTTAATCATTTAATCACCCTCATATCGTTTCAAACCTGTATGACTTATTTATGGACCACAAAAAAGATATTCCAAAAAATAAAAGGCAATAAAAGAGTGCAACGTTCTTCAAAACATCATCTTTTGGGTCCACAGAATAAATTATACTGGATTGGAATGTCATGAAGGTGGGAAAATAATGACAGAATTCTCATATTTGGGCGAACTATTCCTATAAGGCAGCATTACTCTTTTTTTTCTGTAATCAGGAAATAAACTAGTCAAGAGTTCACAGATCTAATAAAGTCAAGACTCCCTCAGAACTGCAGGGAAAGACTTCAAATGTAAATTATGAATGTTAGTCAGTAGATACTCTGATATGAGACCCAGATCACAACTCTGATGACCAGCTGATCTCTGGATTTACAGTCTGACACAAAACACTGCAAATTCATCCAGCCTCAAGAGGGAGCCATCTCACTTCTAGTACTTGAAAAACTCATGTAGCAAAACATGTTACAGCTACCCAACCCAACTAACTTACTGGAAGGGTTTTAAGAACAAAATATAAGGAGGATTGTACACAAAAATTACACATTGCAATGAGATTAAATCTGACTCTCACCCCTAGTTTCACAAGACAAGACTTAAACTAGTTCCAGACTAAAATGTATGCTTGAGTTGTTTTAACTGAAAGCAACTTGCACTGGTATATCTTGAAATATGTCACTGCCATTGTTTAATCTCAAGATGCACACCAGTAATGTCTTTTTCTAAGGCATGTTTATAAAAGCTTCTTAAATGTCCTAATTGAACTAAGGTCTGATCCTGGCTTAATCTAAACCCTGTCTGTGAAACCAGGCCTCAGATTATTGTGATGATGTGTTTGGAGTAACTCATGATTGGCTGGTCTTAACTGGTTTCTGCACTGATTTGAGTGTTTCTGGTACTTTATAATGGCTGAGATATTGGTGAAGTTGAAATCATGCTGGTAGAAATAATGTCCCTCCTCACTGAAGCAGAAACAACACACTCATCTCATTCATACATTCAAATCAGGGACTGCAGATGATATTTAGCTCGGTACACTGCAAAAAAATGCTATTCTTACTTGGTATTTTTGTCTTGTTTCCAGTCAAAATATCTACAAATTCTTAAATCAAGATGCATTTTCTATATAAGAACACCAAACACCAAGATGGCAAAGTCTTGTTTCTTGGGAAAAGCCATTTAGCCATTTACAAGAAACTGCTAAAGACGCATCTTTTTCGCCAACATTTAACTCAATACTAACACTTTCTATTCTATATCTATTATAATTATAGGCTATGCTGGATTAACTGGGACTGGTCACGACATTTGGATACTGTTGCCCTATTGTTGACTTGACTGCTTCTATTGCTCTCTTCATTTTGTAAGTCACTTTGGATAAAAGCATCTGATAATGATTAAATGTAAAATTTCTTGTCAACTAACAATATTAATCTTTTCATGAGGAAATATTTCTCATTTAGCCTACCTTTGTTATCATCTGATTGACAAATGAGGGCGTTAACACAGATCCTGTCAAAACATGAAGACATGCCTCTGGTTCAGGACTCATACAGTATTTTTCCATGGAATGTTTGTAAAGCCTAAAGCATAAGAACACTAGCAAGATTAAACTTGTGTTTCGTATGAAGTGCTTGTGTTAAAACAGGCTGGATTGTCTGTTTACTGATATTAAACATTGGTTAGTGTGACTGAGCTGAAAAGTGGATATTTTTGTACTGGGATCTCAGGGGAGTTCATAAAGAGACCTGTAACACAAGTTTGTCATAATGGGACACACCTGTGATGAGTCATATTTGAACTTTTTAATTCATGAATACGAATCACATAAACTAAAGTCCATTCCCTTGTTCCATTAAGATTTAATTCATAATATGAATAATATGTAAGGATTATTCAATTCAATTTGATGGAATTTTACACAATTAAAATGATAATAGTCTAAGGTCAAATGTGATTTCAGTGATGGCAGAAATTAATGGCAGGTAAATAAATATAAAGGAAGACGAGGCCAGCAATGTACTCATAAAATATTAGCACATTACTTGAGTTTTGTATGAAGTGCTTGTTGAAACAGGAGAGAAGCTGTTTTCTGATGGATCAAATGATGGTTCGGGTGACTGGGCTTGAATGGTTTTTGTACGGGGATTTTAGGGGAATTCATAAGCAGACCTGCGTTACAGGTTCTCCGTGGGACACACCTGTTTGTCATCTTGAGTCATGTAGTGCTTGTAGTACTGAACTGTGTTTTGTCACAGTCTTTATATTTGTTTTGTTGGATAATGGTTTGAATTTTATACTGTGGACAGTGAATAGAACTGATTATGGGATACATAATCCCATAATCTTATGATGGTCTTTGTGCACTGATTTCAGTGTTTCAAGTACTTTATAATGCTGAGATACTGGTGATGTTGAAGTCAAACTCGTGCTAGTAGAAATATTTCGCTGGACCCGAGAGAGAACTGATGAACTCTTCAATCAAATGCTCCAGAAGCTCCTCAGTGTCAGCTAGAAAACACACACAAATCCCACAGAGTAAACCAAATATCACTGATTAGCTTTCTCATGGGTTTAGTTACGGTCTCTGCCCATCTTCTTCCAGCTTAAAGCTCTTCAAGATGTTTTGTGACGTGTCTGTCGATGGCTCACAGAAGCTTCTGGAAGTTTCCCGTCTATAATGTGCTGCGTCACTGAAGCAGAAACAAAACACACACACCTCATTCATACATGCTGAGAAACACATTATGGGCCAAATGTTCATTAAAGTTAATAAAATACTGTTGTTGAAATGAAACAGTGTTACTTCCCTGTGATAACGAGTGATGGATCTGGGTTTGCTGAATGGGGTCTTTTGTTCCACAGAAGAAAGTTGCAAATTGCTTTTGCATCTTACATTCTTATTCTATTTACCATCATATCATCTGTTCTCCAAAAACCTATACCTGAATTTATTCCATTTGCATAAGAGCCATTGTGAGGGAATGAAATATTTGTAGTGAAATGCAGATTCTTTTCCTTTTTCCGTCCATACCAATAAGATTGATCACCATGTGAATGAGGCAAACCACATCAGACGCTGACTGCTGTCCAAACGTGTTATGAGTTCCAGCAGCAGGACTGAATCAGCCGGCATTAGAAGGGGTTTTCCAACCCAAAGTGGATCCAACAGCTCGATCTCAGCGGCCCAAGAACAGTCCCATCACATTCCTCATAGGCCTCGCTCTTGAAGATGATAGATGAAAGACGACGATGCAAACTGAAGGATCTTCTCTCTTCTATTGAACGTTTGTCCAACTGGCTGTAGTTTCTGATGCCAATTTCCATATCGACATACAGATGGCCGCTGTTAATTGGACCGCACCAGAAAAGGTCATTTGAGTACATAAAAACACACACAAAAAAAGTAACTTTTCTATTTTTTATTGTTCAAATTATATGATCATTGGATGAAACGATCTCTGCATGTCCGGGCCTTGGAAGAGAGAATCTTGGCGCTTCTCTGAGGTTGATGATGTGTAGCAGTCAGGTGTGATCAAACTATCTCTGCACATCCGGGCCTTGGAGGAGAGTAGTTTTGGGTCAGTGGGTGTAGCACTTGGTAATGGTCAAACTATCTCTACACATCCGGGCCTTGGAGGAGAGTAGTTTTGGATCAGTGGGTGTAGCACTTGGTAATGGTCAAACTATCTCTTCACATCTGGGCCTTGGAGGAGAGTAGTTTTGGGTCAGTGGGTGTAGCACTTGGTAATGGTCAAACTATCTCTTCACATCCAGGCCTTGGAGGAGAGTAGTTTTGGGTCAGTGGATGTAGCAATCTGCGTATGATCAAAGTATCTCTGCACATCCGGGCCTTGGAGGAGAGTAGTTTTGGGTCAGTGAGTGTAGCACTTGGTAATGGTCAAACTATCTCTACACATCCGGGCCTTGGAGGAGAGTAGTTTTGGGTCAGTGGGTGTAGCACTTGGTAATGGTCAAACTATCTCTTCACATCCGGGCCTTGGAGGAGAGTAGTTTTGGGTCAGTGGGTGTAGCACTTGGTAATGGTCAAACTATCTCTTCACATCCGGGCCTTGGAGGAGAGTAGTTTTGGGTCAGTGGGTGTAGCACTTGGTAATGGTCAAACTATCTCTTCACATCCGGGCCTTGGAGGAGAGTAGTTTTGGGTCAGTGGGTGTAGCACTTGGTAATGGTCAAACTATCTCTTCACATCCGGGCCTTGGAGGAGAGTAGTTTTGGGTCAGTGGGTGTAGCACTTGGTAATGGTCAAACTATCTCTACACATCCGGGCCTTGGAGGAGAGTAGTTTTGGGTCAGTGGGTGTAGCACTTGGTAATGGTCAAACTATCTCTTCACATCCGGGCCTTGGAGGAGAGTAGTTTTGGGTCAGTGGGTGTAGCACTTGGTAATGGTCAAACTATCTCTACACATCCGGGCCTTGGAGGAGAGTAGTTTTGGGTCAGTGGGTGTAGCACTTGGTAATGGTCAAACTATCTCTTCACATCCGGGCCTTGGAGGAGAGTAGTTTTGGGTCAGTGGGTGTAGCACTTGGTAATGGTCAAACTATCTCTACACATCCGGGCCTTGGAGGAGAGTAGTTTTGGGTCAGTGGGTGTAGCACTTGGTAATGGTCAAACTATCTCTTCACATCCGGGCCTTGGAGGAGAGTAGTTTTGGGTCAGTGGGTGTAGCACTTGGTAATGGTCAAACTATCTCTTCACATCCGGGCCTTGGAGGAGAGTAGTTTTGGGTCAGTGGGTGTAGCACTTGGTAATGGTCAAACTATCTCTACACATCCGGGCCTTGGAGGAGAGTAGTTTTGGGTCAGTGGGTGTAGCACTTGGTAATGGTCAAACTATCTCTACACATCCGGGCCTTGGAGGAGAGTAGTTTTGGGTCAGTGGGTGTAGCACTTGGTAATGGTCAAACTATCTCTACACATCCGGGCCTTGGAGGAGAGTAGTTTTGGGTCAGTGGGTGTAGCACTTGGTAATGGTCAAACTATCTCTTCACATCCGGGCCTTGGAGGAGAGTAGTTTTGGGTCAGTGGGTGTAGCACTTGGTAATGGTCAAACTATCTCTACACATCCGGGCCTTGGAGGAGAGTAGTTTTGGGTCAGTGGGTGTAGCACTTGGTAATGGTCAAACTATCTCTACACATCCGGGCCTTGGAGGAGAGTAGTTTTGGGTCAGTGGGTGTAGCACTTGGTAATGGTCAAACTATCTCTACACATCCGGGCCTTGGAGGAGAGTAGTTTTGGGTCAGTGGGTGTAGCACTTGGTAATGGTCAAACTATCTCTACACATCCGGGCCTTGGAGGAGAGTAGTTTTGGGTCAGTGGATGTAGCAATCTGCGTATGATCAAAGTATCTCTGCACATCCGGGCCTTGGAGTAGAGTATCTTTTTCGCTTCTCTCAGGATGAGCTGGAGCAATCTGTGGGAGCAATCTGTTTGAACCAAGTCGAACACACCTGAACCAATTTGGTGCACAACTAAAATCAGGAGTTTCCAGCCAAACCCAGAGAACAAAGCAACCATGTCAAATATACCTATAACAATCATGCATGCTGTCAAAAAAAGTTGTGCGCGCTGCCATAGCTTTGGAGAAGACAGAGCTGTCAGGTTTACAGTGTTGCCATCATGTAGTTGATCTTCTGTTCGGTTGAGAATGTCTTGATCTGCCGTTGCCGGTTTGGCAGAATGGCTCTTCACTCCCATTCCTCGGGTGAGAGTATCTCGATCTGCCGGTGCCGTTGGGGCAATATCTAAACTCACCTGTGCCATAGAGTCAGCGATCCTCTGTGTGTTCATGTGGCAGCGATGGGGCAGCAACATTTATCTGTACAGCAGTCTGGAGTCCTTTTCCCTCACGCTGTCTGCCTGAAATGAAAAATAAGCACACAAGCTGCCCTTTATACATGGACTCGGGCATAAAGAGGTGGCAGATTTCTATTGGTCAGAAAAAAAACATGTGATCTCACAAGATTTGACGTCAGAAGATGGAAAATTCCACTCCAACTCAAAGATTCCTTTTCATCGAAGAGAGAACATTTACAGGAAACATGTTTAAACATCATACTTCTCTATGCTCTTTTTATTACTGATGAATGTTTTTCCTTGTCATTTGTTGGTTCAATACACTGCCATCTATTCATAATTGAATATTTTAAAGAAATAAAAGAACAGAACATGTTTAAACAACAAAAAGTGTAAATGTTAACAGCAGTCAAGCAAAACACAATTTGCCATCAGAAAACCAGAGATCGGTAATAGGCTTCTGTTTTCTGTATCTTTATCCTTACAATGGAAGTATTAAACTGGAAGTTTAAACAGGGAAAGTCAGTTTGTGTCATGTGACTGAGGTGATCTCATGACATGCTCTCTCTTATAAATTTAGATTATTAAACAAAGAAAGCCTAAAAACCCTTAAAAGAAGAGAACAATTTATTTTCATAGGATAATATGAAAATAATCTTAATGCGTCGTGTTTGCTTCTGGAGCATCAGTGAATGTTTGAACCTTTTTTAATAGTTGTGTCTCTCAATTATCTCTCAATTGTCCTCAGTGTGAAAAGATGGATCTCAAAATCATACAGTCACGGCTGGAAAGGGTTCAAATATGCAAAAGATGCTGGAAAACTGAAGAATTTTCAGGACCTGGAGGATTTTTCTGAAGAACATTTTGCAGTTTAACTGTTCAGGACAAACAAGGGACTCAAGAACAACCATCACAAAACAAAAACAGTCGTGGATCATCCAGGTAACGACACACAGTATTAAGAATCATGTTGTTTCCCATTTCAGCGGTCTCAACTAAATCCTGGAGAAAAGTTTGAGAGAAGTGAGATTAAGAGCACACGTTTGAGAAGATATGCATGAAACATCACTCGCTGAGATGCTGAGATGATCCAGTGAGAGGAAAACGAGGCTTCTCCAGAGAGATGCAGCATCTACTGAGAAAACAAGCCTCTGTCCTTCTCTTCTCTCCTCCTCTTTCACTCACTACCAATGAATCCCTCTCCTCTCTCTCTCCTGATTCTTGTGTAAAGCTTTGTGTTCAGTTATAAATAGTTAGTTAAATGCATAAGGTTATTATTTAAAGGGGGCCTATTATGCAAAATTCACTTTTATAAGGTGTTTGAACTCAGATGTGTGTCCAGCGTGTGTAAACAACCAGCCTATAAATTGTACAAATCCACCCACTCCTTTTTTTTATATTCCTATGAAATAAATTCCATTTATGAAGGAAATGTGCCGAAGAAAATCATTAAAGTGTCATATATTTGCACAAATCATTATACACCAGACTGCTTCACAAACAAGGGTCAGTTCAATGCTGGATTTGCACTAAAGTTTTAATGAAAGATTTTTAGATTAACATGACAGTGCATGCTAGTCGATGATGCAAGTCAACTTAACTCCACAACAACTTCATACATTTATCCACTAACCATTCAGAAACGCCCAGTTGCATTCTAAGAGTCTCTCCATCAGTGTCCGACTCCAGATCAAACATGTAAAGTTGAACACTGCCACTGGCTGTTTCTGACATTTTGGCTGCGTGAGATTCTCCAGTTTTGTTGTTGCCAGAGCATCAGAAGCATGAGCTGCATGAGGCTCCGCCCTCTTCTGGAAAGGGGGAGGAGAGAAGCAGTTCATTTGCATTTATAGGGACACAGAGACACACACAAAAAGGGGGCAAATTTGACAAGCTATAATAAATGATCTGTGGAGGTTTTGAGCTGAAACTTCTGTGGAAGGAATGTTATCTTTAAGATGTGACCATCATATGACAGTAAAAGAGCACACACACACAAGGAATTGAATTGGAATGGTAAAGTGTGTTGGTACGTGACAGGAGGGCCTCCCCTCAAGGATGAAATATGATGAACAAGTCTAAGAATGTTCCACATTTGGCTGAAAATATCATCATTGGCTTAGAAAGATAACATTCTGGCAGTCAAGACTATAAAGGAGAAAGGATGCCCTCCCTTCACTGTCACACTCTATAACAGGGATGGGCAACTTTAGTCCTGGAGGGCCACTGTCCTGCAGAGTTTAGCTCCAACCCTACTCAAACACACCTGAGCAAGCTAATCAGTGTCTTAGGTTAATTAGAAAGCTACAGGCAGGTGAGTTTTATCAGGGTTGGAGCTAAACCCTGCAGGACAGTGGCCCTCCTGGACTGAAGTTGCCCATCCCTGCTCTATAATAACTCTGTGTGATTGTATGAGTGCTGGCCTTTTCTTGCAAGAAAATAAACCTCATCAAAGACAATTGGAAATGTTTGTCTCTTATTCAGTGATATAATTTTGTTTGCCACCACACTTCACAGACACACTCTGGAGACACGTGTAGATCATGATCACACAACTGATGAAGCTGCTTCGGTAAGTGATGAAACACCTTTAAACAACGTGAGTCCAGGTGTAACAACATAAATCTACATTACATAAAACAGCAGCTAATAAAGCTAAAATTGGATAAGCCAATTAGAAAAGATTATTTATTTATTTATTTATTTAAAAGAAATGGTCTGGTCTATGACAGCTATAGGCACTTTTCTGCTCTACAGAAAAAAGAACAAAAAAACTGGTACTGGTAATTTTCTGCCAGGACATTATTCATTACGTTTACGGACATTCCCTTTAATCCTAAAACTTACTACAACGAGTTTCAAAAGACTGGTACAACACTTGCTCAAATCAATATGGAAAATTATTTTATATTATCAGTACATTGGGTCAAATTTTTTGTAAAGTGTATGTGATTTGAAATCTGCCGTATTTTCCCATGAGCACTCAGTTCTGGATGCAGCTGTTTTTGAGCCAATCACCTGAGTTGTAAATGTCATGTGACTAATGACTCGAGCTGCAGGAAAATGACATCATGATTGGCTGATGACATCACTGGAACATCTCAAACCCAAGTGACTATCCTGAGCTGTGAAGTTTAAGACAATATACAGGACAAAAGATAAGTTTATAAGAAGATGCTATTGGGTTTTAATTATAATGAATTTATTTCCCAATGGAAAATTCAATTCAATGACATGAAGATTACCGAGATAAGGCAGGCAGTCGTCGGCTCTCATGAGGCATCAGCTGTCTGGAAAATAAAACAGCTTTCATAAATGTGACCATCTTCATCTCATATGAGCGGACATCATTTTAAACAGATTTTACATAAGTACTATAAATTTCATCACTTACTCGCTCACCCTCATGTCGTTCCAAACCTGTGTGACTGACTTTCTTCTGTGGACCACAAAAAAAGATTTTGGAGATATTGAATAAAAAGACATTGGAGTCCAACGTTCTTCAAAACAGCTTCTTTTGGGTCCACAGAAGGAATCATAGCGGATTGGAATGACATGAAAGTGGGAAAATAATGACAGAATTAAAATGTTTGGGCGAACTATCCCTTTAATGCAGCATTAATTCTTTTTTTCTGCAATCAGGAAGTAAACTAGTCAAGAGTTCACAGATCTAATAAAGTCAAGACTCCCTCAGAACTGCAGGGAAAGACTTCAAATGTAAATAATGAATGTTAGTCTGTAGATCCTCTGATATGAGATGAGACCCAGATCACAACTCTGATGACCAGCTGATCTCCAGTCTGACATAAAACACTGCAGAATGAACACATTTGTAAATGCAGTAAACTTTTCCAGCCTCAAGAGGAGCCATCTCACTTCTAGTCCTTGAAAAACTCATGTAGAAAAACATGTTACTACTAACTTATTGGAAGGGTTTCAATAATAAAGTATAAGGCTTGTTTACAAATATGACACAAATTGCAATGATGTCTTTTTCTAAGGCACGTTTATAAAAGCTTCTTAAATGTCCTAATTGAACTAAGGTCTGATCCTGGCTTAATCTAAACCCTGTCTGTGAAACCAGGCCTCAGATTATTGTGCTGATGTGGTGGGAATGACTCATGGTTGGCTGGTTTTAGCCGTTTTGTTTTCAACAGGAATACATTTTACTGGATGTCTACAACCAGAGAACAGGACAGTCAGCATGAATGACAGGATTGAAAGTGAGGCTTTGAGCGACTGAACTACATTGTGGATGTAGTGGATTGTACTGTACAACATGCCAATAGTTTATCTGACAAAAACAAAACAAAATGTAGACAAAAAAATCATTTAAAAAGTTTTGAAAGTTATTTGAAATTGAAATAACATCTTACAATATTACAATATTACTGTACTATCGATCAAATAAATGCAGCCTTGGTTACCCTTGGCATGAAAGACTTTTTAAAAATCTTAGACACCAAACTTGTCATCAATTAAAATATAAGTTTGATATATATGGGAGGAAAGGAAAAAGAAGAAATGAATAAAAAGAAGAGGGCCAGCAATGATCTGAGGGAAACAGGAGAGGCTCGTAGAACACGAGATAAATGAAGCAAAAGTTGTGTAGTGCTTGTGTTAAACAGGCGGGAGTGTTTGTCTACTGATGGATTTTGCATGACTGAGGATTTATGAAAATAAACAGACCTGTATTACAGTTTCTCATAATGAGACACACCATATATTGAGCGTGTCATGGCATTTTGTGCTTGTCACTGAAGTGTGTTTTGTAACAATCTTTCTAGGAGGATTGTATCGGTAATGTCAGATTCTGTTGGATAATGGACTGAATCTGAGGACAGTGAAAAGGGGGAGTAAATGAGGGACTGAAAAGGATGATGGGATACATGAGGGTGGTTTGAGCTGGTTTGTGCACTTGTGCTTTTCTAATATAATGGCTGAGATATTGGTGAGTCAAACTCGTTGTTGGTCGTTGTCCATCACAGAAGCTTCTGGTGTTCCTGATGTACGTCACTGAAACAGAAACAAGACACACACACCTCACTCATAAATGCTGAGAATCACATCATGTGCTAAATGTTCATTAAAGTCAATGAAATACTGTTAAAGAAATGAAACAGTGTTACTTCCCCGAGATATCGGATTCTGTTGCTGCTAAAATGGCGACCAACTCTTCTATCAAATGCTCCAGAAGCTCCTCAACGTCAGCTAAAACACAAATCCCACAAAATAAACAAATTTCAGTGATGAGCTTTCTCAGGGGTTTAGTTACGGTCTCTGCCGATCTTCTTCCAGCTTAACGCTCTTCAAGATGTTTTGTGACGTGTCTGTCGATGGCTCACAGAAGCTTCACATCATGTGCTAAATGTTCATTAAAGTTAATTAAATACTGTTAATGAAATGAAACAGTGGATCTGGGTTTGCTGAATGGGGTCTTTTGTTCCACAGAAGTTGCAAATTGCTTTGGATAAAATCATCTTACCTTCTTATTATACTTACCATAATATAATTTGTTCTCTGAATGCATTTAAAGTTAAAGTTTTCCATAAATATTCAGACTTAACACTGGATTAATCACAGAAGAAACTGCAGACTGACTGAACGTATCGTTAAGAAGGTAGTCTCAATACGAGACAAGATGTCAGCATAAGAGCCATTGTGAGGGAAGGAAATATTTGCAGTGAAATGCAGTTTCTTTTCCCTTTTACGTCAATCTGAACGGCTCAAGAACTGACAGGCAAGAGAACTTTCTGGAAAACAGTCCCATCACAGTCATCATAGGCCTCGCTCTAGAAGATGATAGATGCAAACTGAAGGATCTTCTCTCTTCTGTTGAACTTCAGCGATACTGAAGTTTGTCCAAACGGCTGTAGTTTCTGATGCCAGTTTCCATATAGACATATAGACATTTTTTTTTTTTTCATTCGTTATTGATTATTAATTTTCCTTTTTCATCAGGATCCTCGCAGGATCCTTTCACCTGGATCTCACAGCATTATATTGTCATCAACTTGTTGAGCTGCTTCGGTCAAGCGCTGATATTCTCTGATCTCCCGAATCAAAGATGTCACACCGGATCCAATCTGGTAACGTTACACAGCAGAAGTCAGGTGTCTCAATCTAAACCCAGTTGAGAACATTTCAGCCAAGTGTAGCCTATACCTGAAGCAATCTTTTTTTTTTTCTTTTTTTTTTATTGCAAAAAAAATACAAATCACAGGTGACTAATCAAAATATACTTAACAACATACAAAATTATAGTACATAAACAGAATACAATACAATATTGCCAGGGGAATCTTATGGGCCATTACAAAGAGAAAGAGGACCATATGTTGACAGTTTTAACTGCCTTTTTGTTGTTGGAGCCAGAAATCAGATTAATATAAAGTACAACTTCATGGAGAAAAATGACAAAATTAGTTTTTTTAGTGCTGAATTTACACTTATGAATGTGAATTTTGCCAAAAGTATCAATACATTTATAATGAAGTACATCTTTCCATACCTGAAGCAATCATGAACACTTTCAACATAAGTTGTCCGTACAGCCGTATAGCTTTGAAAAAGATAAAGCTGGCCGGGTTAGTGTGATGGCTGTAGTGCCAAGTAGGCTAATGGCATATTGAGCTCAGTGTTATCACCGGACAGCCGCGGGGAGATCGCTGGATCAGCTTGCGTGCAGTGCGCCGAGTGTCGGAGTGAGTCAAATCCTCAGCTGAGCTGGTCGCGCTGAATCTGTTTGTCCGCTGCGATGGTTTCGTCCGGTGCGATGGTTTCGTCCGCTGCGATGGTTTCGTCAGGTGCGATGGTTTCGTCCACTGCGATGGGTTCGTCAGGTGCGATGGTTTCGTCCGCTGCGATGGTTTCGTCAGGTGCGATGGTTTCGTCCACTGCGATGGGTTCGTCAGGTGCGATGGTTTCGTCCTCTGCGATGGGTTCGTCAGGTGCGATGGTTTCGTCAGGTGCGATGGTTTCGTCCACTGCGATGGGTTCGTCAGGTGCGATGGTTTCGTCCACTGCGATGGGTTCGTCAGGTGCGATGGTTTCGTCCTTTGCGATGGGTTCGTCGGGTGCGATGGTTTCGTCCACTGCGATGGGTTCGTCAGGTGCGATGGTTTCGTCCTTTGCGATGGGTTCGTCGGGTGCGATGGTTTCGTCAGGTGCGATGGTTTCCTCCACTGCGATGGTTTCGTCAGGTGCGATGGTTTCGTCCTCTGCGATGGGTTCGTCAGGTTTGATGGTTTCGTCCACTGCGATGGGTTCGTCAGGTGCGATGGTTTCGTCCACTGCGATGGGTTCGTCAGGTGCGATGGTTTCGTCCACTGTGATGGTTTCGTCAGGTGCGATGGTTTCGTCCACGGAGAGTCTCGGCAAAGATATGAGGCTTGTTTGAGATAAATGAAACAAAAGTTGTGTAGTGCTTGTGTTGAAACAGTGTTTGTGTACTGATGGATTTTGCATGACTGAGGATTTATGACAATAAACAGACCTGTATTACAGTTTCTCATAATGAGACACACCATATATTGAGCGTGTCATGGCATTTTGTGCTTGTCACTGAAGTGTGTTTTGTAACAATCTTTCTTGGAGGATTGTATCGGTAATGTCAGATTCTGTTGGATAGTGGACTGAATCTGAGGACATTGAAAAGGGGGAGTAAATGAGGGACTGAAAGGGATGATGGGATACATGAGGTGGTCTGAGCTGGGGCCCGTTCTTCGTACGTTGCTTAAAACATCCGAGATCAAATGAGACATCCAAGATGAAATCATTGTGCTAATCATGATCTGGCTAACTCGGTTCTTCGAACACACTTGCCGGATATGATTAGTATCGCTGGATTGAGTCATCTGAGATAATTGCGCGTTCATGCGCTGGTTAAAAGGGGATATGTATCGATAGTAGAAACATTGATCAGTAACGCTGCTATTGGCTGCTCAGCGTGGCCAAAGAGCGCGCTCAGTTTTTCTCCTCAGCAGAGCAAGAACTAATAGTCGAAGTTTATTCGGAATTTTAATGTTTAATCAAAACGCCAAGAAACACCTCAAAGTCTGCAAAAGCCAGGAGAGAGGGCTGGCAAAAAGTAGCAGACAATTTAAATCCGTTAGAAGTGGCCATGTTAGATGTTTTTATCACTTATTAGCCTACATTTTTGTATTTTAATAATTGCATAATTACTTTGTTCATTGTAATGTCAGAGTCACCACACTAGAACATGGGAACAAATAAAAGTGAAGTACAAAAATATTCTACATAATGGTAATTTTTTGTTATATAGTCTCTTTTATAAAAGGCACTGTTAAATAAATGGTTGTCTGATTATAAAAGCAACCAAGAAAAAGGCTGAGAAAAGAAAAGATCTTAGTAGCCTACACTGTAAAATAATTTTTTCTGCATTAAATTAAGGCCGTATAGTCATTTCAACTGTTAAATCTTGAGTGATGAATTGCTTTGACTTGTGAAAGTGAAAACTGATAAACTTATGTTAATGTAAAAATATTAACACTTGTATCTGTTCCCAAGAAAGTGGAGCTGAAATATGTGCAGTAAGTGGACATTTTCTAACTTTCCAAAATAAATAAAGTATAAGACTTTGTAATGTCCATTTGTTTCCATTGCACTGGACAGTGAATAAACCCTCTCAGATAACTGTCATATGGAGGAACTAGCCTATACCTGCAAGTGCATAAATAACTTTAAATAAATTTATACTTGTATGCTTTATGGCTGCAATATAAGTTGCAGGATTCCACATCTACAGAAAGGCCTACAGAAGAGTCTGCACAGACAGAGGAGACATAGGCCTACAGGTGGCCAGTGTATAGCCAACTTTTCCTTTTTATTTGTTGCATGAGGCATGTGTCTAATATCACTTGTTGCAGGCACTTGACCACTGGCTTTTCTTTACAAAGAACAATTGAAATAAAACTCAAGGAACTAAGCATATTTGTATTTTATTAAACATTTAATGAAAAGTGTGTTTTTTTGGCAGTGTTGTGTAATATGGCACATGCAACAATGTCACAGGCCCTGTCAGGTGTGCAACCCTCAAGAGTTTTCATACACTGACATCTTTCCTTTAGTTAGCCAAAGTTAATTTCATTGTGTGCCCTTGTCCTGGCTAGAGCTGCATTGTAACTGGTTTGGGTCAGGGAATGGGGTCATAAAACACCTGTCTTCAGGCAGGAACATGTCATAATCACCTATGAACAAATGCAGTTCTGTTAGGATCAGCATAAGTGTATGTAATACAGTGAGCTTGATATTTAATTGTGGAACTTTTCTTACCACTTTCATATAATGTGCATAAATGTGAATCTCTGAAAATGCTTAAGTCATGCACAGATCCTGGCCATTTTGCTTTCACATTTGTGATATGGAAGATTTTAGTCAATTGCCTTTTTTTTATATATATAATATTACTAATCTGGAATATTAAGAATCACAATAGTAACTGGGCTGCATTTACATTGTGAACCCTCTTTCTGTTCACATAATCCCCTTCATTGAAGCCTTGATGGCAGTCTATAGCCTATAGTCTACCAATCACGTTAGTGAAGCCTGAGTGACATATACTGTAATCGGCATAGTCATGATTGCATGATCTTCATAAAAAATTATGATAGCCTAAAAAAAAGAAAAAAAAAAGAAAAAAGGCTTTAAAAAAATGCTTTACAACATTGGGTCTTAAGTGGCTTGGAAATGCCAAAAAAAAAAAAAAAAAAAAAACCTAAACCTGTTTTTTAAACCTAAAAGCGCCAGGTAAATTCCGAATGACACGACAGACAGCACTTTCCATCAAGTTCTCCGCATCTCCAATAGTGTAAAGGAAAGAGCCACTTGCAAATAATCTTAGGGCAATGCAAACAGTTTGTGCTTTAGCCTAGTTAAAGCCCGACTCCGACAAGTCGAAACTAAATGTGCGTTTCCAACAAATTAATAATGTAAACGACAATCTCACGAGTCATGAGAAAAAATATATATCTCAGAAAGTGCACTATCGCGCTGCGCTGGACTTCCCGTATCAGCTCCGCTTATAAAGCCGCAGTCTAATCCTGATAACATGAAATAAGCCTGCTCCCGAGCAGGTTTAAGATTGCGCACCTGTTGCTATGACAGCAAGTCCAGGATGAGCGTCGAAGAACCAAACAATCCAAGATCATGCCAAATCCCCAACAATCAAATCCAGCTAACTAAGTTAGCGACGTACGAAGAACGGGCCCCAGCTCAGATTTGTCTGTATTCAGACTTTGCTTTCAGCAGGAATATACTTTATAGGCTTTGAGCAAACATTGTGTGTGTGGTGTGGCACAATGGATAAGACACATGCCTTTGGTGTGAGAGACCCGGGTTCGAATCCACTGTGAGACACCAATGTGTCCCTAAGCAAGACACTTAACCCCTAGTTGCTCCAGAGGCGTGCGACCTCTGACATATATAGCAATTGTAAGTTGCTTTGGATAAAAGCGTCAGCTAAATGAATAAATGTAAATGTCACTCATAAATGCTGAGAAACACATCATGTGCCAAATGTTCATTAAAGACAATGAAATACTGTTGTTGAAATTGCTTTGGATAAAAGCATCTTAGATTCTTATTCTACTTACCATCATATCATCTGTTCTCTGAATGCATTTAACCTACCTTTGTGCCTTTTACAAAGTTTTCCATAAATATTCAGACTTAACACTGGATTAATCACAGAAGAAACTGCAGACTGACTGAACGTATCGTTAAGAAGGTAGTCTCAATACGAGACAAGATGTCAGCATAAGAGCGATTGTGAGGGAAGGAAATATTTGCAGTGAAATGCAGTTTCTTTTCCCTTTTACGTCAATCTGAACGGCTCAAGAACTGACAGGCAAGAGAACTTTCTGGAAAACAGTCCCATCACATTCCTCATGGGCCTCGCTCTAGAAGATGATAGATGCAAACTGAAGGATCTTCTCTCTTCTGTTGAACATCAGCGATACTGAAGTTTGTCCAAACGGCTGTAGTTTCTGATGCCAGTTTCCATATAGACATCCAGACGACCGCTGTCAACTGGACCGCACCAGAGAAGTGTCACGTACAGTCATTTGAGTTCATAAAAACACTAAACACTAAATAAGTGTCCATTTTTATTTATTTATTTATTATTTTCATTCGTTATTTATTTTAAAATTTCCCTTTTCATCAGAATCCTCGACTGCCTGGATCTCACAGCATTATGTTTCATCAACTTGTTGAGCTGCTTCGGTCAAGCGCTGATATTCGCTGATCTCCAGAATCAAAGATGTTACACCGGATCCAATTTGATACACAGCTGAAGTCAGGTGTATCCATGTAAACCCAGTTGAGAACATTTCAGCCAAGTGTAGTGTACCTGAAGCAATCATGAAAGCTGCCAACAAAACTTGTGCGTACAGCCGTAGCTTTGGAGAAGACAAGGATTGAAATCCAGCTGAAAACAAACCACTGACACAGGTAAACCACTGCTGTATCTTTGAAAAAGATAAAGCTGGCCGGGTTAGTGTGATGGCTGTAGTGCCGAGTAATGGCATATTGAGCTCTGTGTTATCACCGGACAGCCGCGGGGAGATCGCTGGATCAGCTTGCGTGCAGTGCGCCGAGTGTCGGAGTGAGTCAAGCCCTCAGCTGAGCTGGTCGCGCTGAATCGGTTTCTTCCGCTGCGATGGTTTCGTCTACGGTGAAAAGGTTTCTCCTTGAGGTC
The DNA here is from genome assembly GCF_951802725.1 of Rutilus rutilus. Classification (NCBI taxonomy): domain Eukaryota; kingdom Metazoa; phylum Chordata; class Actinopteri; order Cypriniformes; family Leuciscidae; genus Rutilus; species Rutilus rutilus. The sequence continues at coordinate 34,303,744 of NC_140232.1, read as the reverse complement.
TCGGAGAGTGTCGGCGAAGAGATGGAGATAGTTGCTGAAGGCGAACGATCTGATTTCCAATGGCAGAACGCCTGCTTATATAGAGAGCTGGCCCTGCTCGCTGCGCGGAGCTGAAAAGTGTTGCGCGGAGCTGAAAGAGTGTTGCGCGGCAGCGGAGCTATGAAGAATTGAGCGGAGCTGAATAGTGTTGCGCGGAGCTATGAAAGCCCGCCGAGTCGGACACACTCGGTCTCTCTCGCGCACTGTCTCTCGCTCAGCAGGCAGTCGTCGGCTCTCATGAGGCATCAGCAGTCTGGAAAATAAAACAGCTTTCACAAATGTGACCATCTTCATCTCATATGAGCGGACATCATTTTTAACAGATTTTACATAGCCTAAAGTACAGGCCAAAAGTTTGGAAACATTACTATTTTTTATGTTTTTGAGTTTCTTAAGTTTCTTCTGCTCATCAAGCCTGCATTTATTTGATCAAAAATACAGATTTTTTTTTTTTAATATTGTGATATATTATTACAATTAAAAATAATTGGTTTTCAATTTATTATACTTTAAATTATCATTTATTTCTGTGATGCAAAGCTGAATTTTCAGCATCATTACTGTCCGAGACCGAGTGTGTCCGACTCGCCGGGCTTTCATAGCTCCGCGCAACACTCTTCAGCTCCGCCGCCGCGCAACACTCTTCAGCTCCGCGCAACACTCTTCAGCTCCGCGCAACGAGCAGGGCCAGCTCTCTATATAATCAGGTCATTGTGCCATTGTAAATCAGATCGTTCGCCTTCAGCAACTCTTCGCCGACACTCTCCGAGACCTCAAAGAGAAGCCTTTTCACCGTAGACGAAACCATCGCAGAGGACAAGCAGAGGATTCAGCGCGACCAGCTCAGCTGAGGACTTGACTCACTCCGACACTCGGCGCACTGCACGCAAGCTGATCCAGCGATCTCCCCGCGGCTGTCCGGTGATAGCACTGAGCTCAATATGCATTTACTTGGCACTACAACCATCACACTAACCCGGCCAGCCTTGTCTTCTCCAAAGCTGTACGGACAACTTTTGTTGAAAGTGTTCATGATTGCTTCAGGTACACTACACTTGGCTGAAATGTTCTCAACTGGGTTTACATGGATACACCTGACTTCTGCTGTGTACCAAATTGGATCCGGTGTAACATCTTTGATTCTGGAGATCAGATCAGCGATTGACCGAAGCAGATCAACAAGTTGATGACAACATATGCTGTGAGATCCAGGCAGTCGAGGATTCTGATGAAAAAGGAAAATGAATAATAAATAACGAATGAAAATAAAAATGATTAATAAAAAATAAAAAAATAAAAATGGACAATAGTGTGTAGTGTTTTTATTTATTTAAATGACTGAATGTGACAGTTCTCTGGTGCGGTCCAGCTGACAGCGGTCGTCTGGATGTCTATATGGAAACTGGCACTCGGTCTCTGGGACACACTCGGAAAGCTAAAGCTATTTTATGCGCAACGCTATATGAAATCCAGCCGAAGTGGGCAGGGCCAGCTCTCTATATAAGCAGGCGTTCTGCCATTGGAAATCAGATCGTTCGCCGACAGCAACGATCTCCATCTCTTCGCCGACACTCTCCGAGACCTCAAGGAGAAGCCTTTTCACCGTGGACGAAACCATCCCAGCGAACAAACAGATTCAGCGCGACCAGCTCAGCTGAGGACTTGACTCACTCCGACACTCGGCGCACTGCACGCAAGCTGATCCAGCGATCTCCCCGCGGCTGTCCGGCGATAACACTGAGCTCAATATGCCTTTACTTGGCACTACAACCACCACGCTAACCCGGCCAGCCATGTCTTCTCCAAGGCTATGCCTGTACGGACAACTTTTGTTGAAAGCGTTCATGATTGCTTCAGGTATACAACACTTGGCTGAAATGTTCTCAACTGGGTTTAGATTGATACACCTGACTTCAGCTGTGTACCAGATTGGATCCGGTGTAACATCTTTGATTCGGGAGATCAGCGAATATCAACGCTTGACCAAAGCAGATCAACAAGTTGATGACCACATAATGCTATGAGATCCAGGCAGTCGAGGATTCTGATGAAAAAGGAAAATTAATAATCAACGAATGAAAAGAAAAAATGACTAAGAAATAATAATAATAAAAAAATGGACACTTATTTAGTGTGTAGTGTTTTTATGTACTCAAATGACTGTACGTGACATTTCTCTTCGTAGCTCCGCGCAACTAGTGTGTCCGAGACCGGGTGTGTCCGACTCGGCGGGCTTTCATAGCTCCGCGCAACACTCTTTAGCTCCGCGCAACGAGCAGGGCAAGCTCTCTATATAAGCAGATCATTCTGCCATTGGAAATCAGATCGTTCGCCTCCATCTCTTCGCCGACACTCTCCGAGACCTCAAGGAGAAGCATTTTCACCGTGGACGAAACCATCGCAGCGGACAAACAGATTCAGCGCGACCAGCTCAGCTGAGGACTTGACTCACTCCGACACTCGGCGCACTGCACGCAATCTGATCCAGCGATCTCCCCGCGGCTGTCCGGTGATAACACTGAGCTCAATATGCCTTTACTTGGCACTACAACCACCACACTAACCCGGCCAGCTTTATCTTTTTCAAAGATACTGCAGTGGTTTACCTGTGTCAGTGGTTTGTTTTCAACTGGATTTCAATCCTTGTCTTCTCCAAAGCTACGGCTGTACGCACAACTTTTGTTGACAGCTTTCATGATTGCTTCAGGTACACTACACTTGGTTAAAATGTTCTCAACTGGGTTTACATGGATACACCTGACTTCAGCTGTGTACCAGACTGGATCCGGTGTAACATCTTTGATTCTGGAGATCAGCGAATATCAGCGCTTGACCGAAGCAGCTCAACAAGTTGATGAAACATGATGCTGTGAGATCCAGGCAGTCGAGGATTCTGATGAAAAGGGAAATTTTAAAATAAATAACGAATGAAAAAAAAAAAAAGACACTTATGTTGTGTTTATTGTTTTTATGTACTCAAATGACCCTTACTGACACTTCTCTGGTGCCGGTCCAGTTGACAGCGGTCGTCTGGATGTCTATATGGAAACTGGCATCAGAAACTACAGCCGTTTGGACAAACTTCAGTATCGCTGAAGTTCAACAGAAGAGAGAAGATCCTTCAGTTTGCATCTATCATCTTCTAGAGCGAGGCCCATGAGGAATGTGATGGGACTGTTTTCCAGAAAGTTCTCTTGCCTGTCAGTTCTTGGGCCGTTCAGATTGACGTAAAAGGGAAAAGAAACTGCATTTCACTGCAAATATTTCCTTCCCTCACAATGGCTCTTATGCTGACATCTTGTCTCGTATTGAGACTGCCTTCTTAACGATACGTTCAGTCATTCTGCAGTTTCTTCTGTGATTAATCCAGTGTTAAGTCTGAATATTTATGGAAAACTTTGTAAAAGGCAAAAAGGTAATGCATTCAGAGAACAGATGATATGATGGTAAGTAGAATAAGAAGGTAAGATGATTTTATCCAAAGTAATTTGCAACTTTCTTCTGTGAAATAAAAAAACCCATCCAGCAAACCCAGATCCATCACTCGCTATCACGGGGAAGTAACACTGTTTCATTTCAACAACAGTATTTCATTAACTTTAATGAACATTTGGTACATGATGTGTTTCTCAGCATTTATGAGTTTGGTGTGTGTGTCTTGTTTCTGTTTCAGTGACGTACATCAGGAACACCAGAAGCTTCTGTGATGGACAACGACCAACAACGAGTTTGACTCACCAATATCTCAGCCATTATATTAGAAAAGCACAAGTGCACAAACCAGCTCAGGCCACCCTCATGTATCCCATCATCCTTTTCAGTCCCTCATTTACTCCCCCTTTTCACTGTCCTCAGATTCAGTCCACTATATCCAACAGAATCTGACATTACCGATACAATCCTCCAAGAAAGATTGTTACAAAACACACTTCAGTGACAAGCACAAAATGCCATGACACACTCAATATATGGTGTGTCTCATTATGAGAAACTGTAATACAGGTCTGTTTATGTTCATAAATCCTCATGTAAAATCCATCAGTAGACAAACACTCCCGCCAGTTTTAACACAAGCACTACACAACTTTTGCTTCATTTATCTCGTGTTCTACGAGCCTCTCCTTTTTCCCTCAGATCATTGCTGGCCCTCTTCTTTTTATTCATTTCCTTTTTTTCCTCTTCCATTCCTGCCATCACTGAAAGCACCATCGACTGTATACGACTGTAGTCGAGTTGATGACGTATTGTTTTTTATGCAGATGAAAATGAGGCTATGAGGGATAGAACTACAGTCTTTACAATGGCACACAATGTATAATATTAGGTCCTAAATTACGTGTCATTTTTACAACTTTCAAAGAAAAATTTATGATTTTTGGGGGGGTTTACATTTAGGTTTTTTTTGTCAGATAAACTATTGGCATGTTGTACAGTACAATCCACTACATCCACAATGTAGTTCAGTCGCTCAAAGCCTCACTTTCATTCCTGTCATTCATGTTGACTGCAGGGATGGGCAGTATTTCAGTTACATGTATTTAAAATAAGTATTAGAAATACAAAATACTATTTTGCATTTTGCATTTTAAAGCCTTTGGAAAAATCAAAAAATTTCAAAATACATAAAATACTTTTTGCCAGTCAACCTCTTTATCAGGGTACTGATTTAGTGCATCAACTAGTTGGTGAGAATGTCATGATCAATTCTACTTGTTGATTAAAGTTAAAATAGTGCATTATTCACTTCAGTTAACATGAAAGAATAAAAGAGCACAGAAAAGTGGGAAAATAGCGTTAGCCAATCAGTCTTGACCGGTTGTTGATTTTTATCAACTAGCTTGTCAAATGTGTTTAAAGCATTACTGCATGCTAGGGCTGGGTGATATGACACTACATATCATAGCGATGATATAAAGTTTGAATTGATGGAACTTCGTTTTACATAGATAGGCCTATTTGTGGGGTAAGCAAATTTATCCGTGCAGCTTTTAGTGGCCAGGAAATACTGGAATGTTGGAGTGCAAAAACAAACACTGATGGAATGATACACCACAAACATCTTCAGCTTTTAGTTTTATTGTACCTAAAAAATAATAATAAAAAAGAATTAAATAGTGTCAAATGAATCTAAATTCATTCTAATTTAAAATTTTAGATACACTTTCTAATTTTAATAAACTTATAGAAACAAATAAACTTTACATAAAATAAACATAAAAAATACTTTAAAAGCATTGGACTACCTGCAACCATAACAACAACAACAACAACAACAAAAAAAGGTTGAAATTCAGTTTATGCTGTGGAATCAAGATTGATATTGAGAATTGTGAAACCATGATATTGTTATACTGTGAAGTAAAATTGAGATTTTGGTCATATCACCCCATCCATATTCTTTGCTAGATAGCAGAAAAGGTTCCCACAGTTTTAATACTAAAAATAATACTATTGATCAGCCTTACCAAACGTGGATGTTTTTTCCCCGACTAGAAACAAACCTTGTTGTGTTATTTTGATTTAATACTGTGAAGCTGCTTTGATACAATCTGTATTGTGAAAAGCGCTATACAAATATACTTGACTTGACTTTTACATACAGTATGAATTTTTTAATAGTGTTCACCATAAGTAGACTACATTGTAACCAGAAATAAGTATGTAAATGAAGGCTATTTTGCATAAGTTTATTTGCAATTGCCAGAAAGAAAGAAAGAAAGAAAGAAAGAAAGAAAGAAAGAAAGAAAGAAAGAAAGAAAGAAAGAAAGAAAGAAAGAAAGAAAGAAAGAAAGAAAGAAAGAAAGAAAAAGAAAGACAGAGAGTGCAGAGATGAGGTTAGGAATGTAAAGTCAGTATATGCCTATGTTTCTTTATTCACTGTGACCTATACCTGCACTGGATGGCCAATTTCAGATGTATTTTATGTATTTTCAAAATACTGTATTTGTATTTAAATAAATTTTTTCACACAGTATTTGTATTTTAAATACATTTCCATGTATTTATGCCCATCTCAGGTTGACTGTCCTGTTCTCTGGTTAGTTGTAGACATCCAGTAAACGTATTTCTGTTGAAAACAAAACGGCTAAAACCAGCCAATCATGAGTCATTCCCACATCATCACAATAATCTGAGGCCTGGTTTCACAGTTTAGATTAAACCAGGATCAGACCTTAGTTCAATTTGGACATTTAAGAAGCTTTTATAAACATGCCTTAGAAAAAGACATTACTGGTGTGCATCTTGAGACTAAACAATGGCAGTGACATATTTTAAGATATACCAGTGCAAGTTGCTTTCAGTTAAAACCGCTCAAACATACATTTTAGTCTGGGACTAGTCTTAATTGTCTGAGAAACTGGGGAGAAGAGTCAGATTTAATCTCATTGCAATTTGTGTCATATTTGTAAACAAGCCTTATACTTTATTGTTGAAACCCTTCCAATAAGTTAGTAGTGACATGTTTTGCTACATGAGTTTTTCAAGCACTAGAAGTGAGATGGCTCCTCTTGAGGCTGGATGAGTTTACTGCATTTACAAATGTGTTCATTCTGCAGTGTTTTATGTCAGACTGGAGATCAGCTGGTCATCAGAGTTGTGATCTGGGTCTCATATCAGAGTATCTACAGACTAACATTCATCATTTACATCTGAAGTCTTTCCCTGCAGTTCTGAGGGAGTCTTGACTTTATTAGATCTGTGAACTCTTGTCTAGTTTACTTCCTGATTGTAGAAAAAAGGAGTAATGCTGCAATAAAGGGATAGTTAGCCCAAATTCTTTCATTATTTCCCCACCTTCATGTCATTCCAATATGTGGGTGGTTGCTAAGCTGTTCTGGGTGGTTGCTAGGGTGGTCTGGGTGGTTACTAGGGTGTTCTTGGTGGTTGCTAAGGTGTTTATATGTGGTTTCTAAGGTGTTTAACTGCTGTTGCTAAGGTGTTGAGAGTGGTTGCTAGGGTGTTCCGGGTGGTTGGTTAGGGTTAGGGTAAGTGAGTCAACTGCTGTATCTTTGAAAAAGATACCAAGATACCAAGTGCCAAGTAAAGGCATTTTGAGCTCAGTGTTATCACCGGACAGCCGTGGTCGGAGTGAGTCAAGTCCTCAGCTGAGCTGGTCGCGCTGAATCTGTTTGTTCGCTCTGATGTTTTTGTTTTGTTTTGTTTTTCGCACAAAAAGTATTCTCGTCGCTTGATAAACTTAAGGTTGAGCCACTGTAGTCACTTGGACTATTTTAACAATGTTTGTACTAACTTTTCTGGACCGGCAGAATGAAATTGCCTAGAAGCCTATGGAGGAGTGAGCATTATATGACCCCTTTAAATAGTCTTTCTTTCTTTCCATTTCTAGAATTTACATAGACAGAGAGACCAAACCTGTTTTCTGGACGTCGCTGCACTGTTTGTTTTGCAGGACACCTTCACTGAACTCTTTCGTCGGCGCCTTTGCTCTGAGAGATTCGACGGCACCGGGTCTCGAAGCATCTGTCGGGATGTGTCGAGGAGCTGTTATCCATCGTGGTGTTTCCCATTTCAGCCGTCTCAACTAAATCCTGGAGAAAAGTTTGAGAGAAGTGAGATTAAGAGCACACGTTTGAGAAGATATGCATGAAACGTCACTCGCTGAGATGATCCAGTGAGAGGAAAACGAGGCTTCTTCTCCAGAGAGATGCAGCATCTACTGAGAAAACAAGCCTCTGTCCTTCTCTCTTCTCTCCTCCTCTTTCACTCACTACCAATGAATCCCTCTCCTCTCTCTCTCTCTCCTGATTCTTGTCTAAAGCTTTGTGTTCGGTTAGAAACAGTTCAAGAAATGCAAATTTAAAGGGGGCCTATTATGCAAAATTCTCTTTTATACTGTAAGGTGTTTGAACTCAGATGTGTGTCCACAGTGTGTAAACAACCAGCCTATAATTGTACAAATCCACCCACTCCTTTTTTTAATAATCCTATGAAACAAATTCCATTTATGAAGGAAATGTGCCGAAGAAAATCATTAAAGTGTTATATATTTGCACAAATCATTATACACCGGACTGCTTCACAAACAAGGTTTCATATCAATGCTGGATTTGCACTAAAGTTTTAATGAAATATTTTTAGATTAACATTGTGCATATCGATGATGCTAGTCAACTTAACTCCACAACAACTACATAAATGTATCCATTAACCATTCAGAAACGTTCAGTTGCATTCTAAGAGTTGTAACTTCTTCCTGAGTCTCTCCATCAGTGTCTGATTCCGGTTCGAACATGTAAAGCTGAACACCGATACTGACAGTCTCTGACATTTTGGCTGCGTGAGATTCTCCAGTTTTGCTGTTGCCAGAGCATCAGAAGCACAAGCTGTAAAGGCTCCACCCTCTTCTGGAAAGGGGGAGGAGAGAAGCAGCTCATTTGCATTTAAAGGGAGACACATAAAAACAGCATGTTTTTTCTCACACCTATATAGGGGCAAATTTGACAAGCTATAATAAATGATCTGTGGGGTATTTTGAGCTGAAACTTCACAGACATATTCTGGGGACACATGAGACTTATATTACATCTTGTAAAACATCTAGTTATTTTACTTTAGAAAGTTTTAAATATGGATATTTTTCTTACACAAACGCATGGCTTCGCTTCAGAATGCCTTTATAAACCCCCCGGAGCCGTGTGGAGCATTTTACCATAGATAGATGCACTTTTATGGTGGATAGAGGCACTTTTACCATATATAGATGCACTTTTATGATGGATAGATGCACTGCCATGGACTTCAAAACAGAATCGGCCATTCACTGCAATTATAAAGCTTGGAAGAGCCAGGACATTTTTTTATTTAACTCTGATTGTATTCGTCTGAAAGAAGAATACACCTAGGATTACTTGAGGGTGAGTGACTTCATGGGCTAATTTAAAATTTTGGGTGAACTATCCCTTTAAAGCAGCATTACTCCTTTTTTCTACAATCAGGAAGTAAACTAGACAAGATGTCACAGATCTAATAAAGACAAGACTCCCTCAGAACTGCAGGGAAAGATTTCAAATGTATATGTTAGTCTGTAAATAATATGAGACCCAGAACGCAACTCTGATGACCAACTGAACAGTCTGACATAAAACACCATAGATATGTAAAACACTGCAGGTCAGGATGAAAATGTTTTTTTTTAAAGCAGTAAATTCATCCAGCCTCAAGAGGGAGTCATCTCACTCATAGTTGAAAAACTCATGTCGCATAATTACGCATTACATCTGTTATATATTCATTTACATCTGAAGCTAATTCTGGGGCAGTCCATTGTCCCTGTTAAGGGGATTTACATTAATAATAATTCAAGTGTAATTAAATTTTAAATAATTAAAGTGATGAAGCCAATCAGTATCTGGGGATGATTAGTAGGCCATGATGGACAGAGGCCAAGGGGCAAATTTGGCCAGGATGCCGGGGTTACACCCCTACTCTTTTCGAAGGACATGCTGGGATTTTTTAATGACCACAGAGAGTCAGGACCTCTGTTTAACATCTCATCCGAAGGACTTCCGATGAGGAAATTAAACACGACTCTGATACATTTATCCACAAATGAGTTTCCACAGCGTGTGACAAGTGGCATCTGTACAATTGCACACTTCTGATCTACCCACATACCTGCAGACTGCCACTTGTATCCCCTCTTCATCTATTTTGGACGATGATTTTTTTGATGTCTCCTTACTCGCCCTGAACCTTGAAATGCCACATGTTCCACTGTTATCTGCCTGTAAAGTCAGATATCACTCGTCTTAACAAATAGAAAACGGAAAAGACACACAAACATAAGCAATAGATATACTGTCTTAATATGCAATATTAGACATACTCTTGTCATGCTGCTGCCTCTGACGTTGTTGAGAAAGGCTGATACCTCCTCATCTTTGGCAAGAAATAACTCCTTGTACAGAGAGTGTTCCTCATTCCTGTCCATTAAAATTGATCACAAAAAAAATCCTCTTTTAACTGACCAAACATTACTCTGCATGCAACTATTTCTATGACAATGCTGTGGTTTTGATATTGACATTAATGCCTGTGCAATACGAACATACCCCCTTGATTTTTTTGAGGCGATAATGTTTGCGATTGCCATCGCAACACACTGCCAACATGTCTGGTTGACATGCTGGACAATAAAAGTTATTTACTTCACACATCACCTCTTCTGTATGCTTGCAAAAACAATATTCGAAAAAACTTGTATGGAACGTATCTGCACAGACATTCCCCGGCTATGACATAAAAAAAATGATTAGTGTTTACAGAAAAGAAATATTAAAATATTATAGATACAGTAATATGATTATGTGTTACAATGATTCAAGCAGATTTACCCTTCCAGCCTGAACAGAATGGTGCTCCAGTAGCTTTAAAAAGGCATGCCTTGACTCAAAAGCTTCGAAGACGTCAAAACTATATAGTGTCTGGCAGTTTGCTGTGCTTGGCCAGTAACGGTACCTAAGGAGCTCTTTCACCCCTGGGGTCCATTCCACAAGGCAGGTAGGACAAACTTTACGGGGCAAACAGAAATCATATCGTCCTGTGAAAAAAGAGACACATTAAACGTGTTTCACAGAATCAACTTTTTCCAACTCAACTGTCCATTATTTATTCACTGTAGTATTTGATATGGCATTAACATTTGGCAATTGAAAAGCTTTGCCTTGATTGCATTTGTTAACTTCTGTGGTACAACAAAACAAAAAGCAGGACTTTCCAAACTTACCATTCATGGTGACCACAGAAATGTGCTTTCCAGAGGTGACCTCAATATCATGGGTGAACTCACATATTGCCCTACGTGCGGGCAAGGGCAACTGACGTACTGCAATGCAAAGAGGTTGTTACATTTTTCCTCAAGCGAGAAGGTTTATCTATACTTGTCATACTAGTGATTCAAAACCAACATCTACAAAATAGACACCTCTACCATATGTCATTATCACTGTTTTCTTACTAATAGCACATTTCATAGTCAAAGCCAAACAAAAACAATTTCTTCAGTCAAAGAGTGATTCAAATTAAGAGTTTAAACCTTTTCCATTGACAAAGCTGCCCATGCTGTTTTTTCAGCTGCCACATTAACCTCAACTGAGTCAAGAGTGTCCCTCAACTTTTGAAGACACGTTTCTGAAAATAAATAAATAACTGTTAACAACCCTTCGATTGAGTGAAGGCACAATAGATAAAAACTACTTAATTCTGAATGGTACGACAATAATTATGACTTAAAATCTGACTTTGACCAAGCCACACACTACAGTGTCCATTCAATGTTGATTTAATGTACTGTATATGGACTTGCTCATGGTATCACAAACCATGTAATATGCTTCCGATAATAGACCAGTTTGAAATGAAGAGTTGGAGTGTGTATCACTTCCCAAACTAGGCAAGAATTAACTCCTCTGCAAAAGCACTGAGTGCATAATTGTCAGAATATCAGAATATAATGCACATGTTCTGTCTACAACAACAAAATACAAACACAAACCACTTTTAATGTAGTTGTGTGGAGAAGAAGTGTGAGACATCAACAACAATGAATCAAGGAAAAGTTTACAAGGTCATTAGAAAAGTTGTTGATATGGAGGAATAGGAAATGTAGTCTTAGGGATAATACAGACATACTCACCAAGACTTGCAGTCAGCTCTTCTTCTATCTGAGGGACTTCCTCAGACACTGTGTTCAATTGAACTTCGGAAGCTGTAGAGGCCAATACATTTGGTTATCTATTCTGTCAGGGTCTTAAAGCGTCATATATTTTAGTCCAGAAAATTCACAAAATTCCATCATACATCTGGCTCAGTGAGCTCAAACCATCTTTTCACTCACCAACATTTAGATAATTATCATTATTAAACTATGACAACAGTGCTATAAAAAACAAACCTAATGCACGGCGTTCTGCTTTTCTGTTACTTGTGGCCGCTGCGCTTGAGACTGCTTTCTTTCTCTTAGTCCTCTTTCTTTTTTGAGGGAACTTTCCATTGCCATTTATATGAAAATAAAATATTAATGTTTTCTGATAGAATATCAGACTAACTTATGGTTATGTTTGATGGATGCTTTTTTCCAAAGTAACTAACAATAAAAAACACAAATCAAAAACTACAAAATATAAAATACTACACTACTCCAATGTACATTAAATGTCTAGAACATCATACCTCAACAGCAACTACAACAAACAAACAATATGTAATACCAATAGTGATTTTCATAGACATGGGTGTAAGTTTATCAAAATTTCTCACCCTGACCTCATGGAGAAGAAGAGCCTTGCTCATTTCAGTTCTCTTACGAGAGATACTCTCGTACTGCGTAGAATACGCTAGGGGAAAATCCTTTTCCGCGAGTATACTGAAGCCAAAAAAATTATCCTTAATTTTGTATTAATGTAAAACGCGTTGCGGCAGCATACAGACATAGGCGAGGCAGCTCGCGCGCCTATTGGCTGGTCTGCTGGCAACTGCTTAAGCCTATCGAGCGAGACCTAGGGTGACGTCAGACCCAATGAGGGCGCTTTGCGCCCTCTGCGCCACGTCCCGCTGAAACGGGCGTGGCTTAGGTCTATAAATACCGCTCGCAGGCTTCATATCTCTGATTTTTCATCCTTCAGCGAAGCAACTCACATCGCTGGATCCGAGAAGAAGCCGCGCTGTTGAAGAAGCACTTCAGCGGGACGAGTCGAGAAGCTGCTGGCCGCGCCGCCTTCATCGCCTTCCTGCTGCGCTATCCGGCGTTATATCCTTTCTCTTCTACTGTGCCTTTTGTGTGCTCGCCGCCACGACACACACTCTCATTGCACTAAAAGAGCCGGTCTTTTTCAAGACGCCCCTTTTCTGAGGATCACGCAGTTCTCGCGCTCGCTGACGGCGACTGCCCTCACTGCGAGCTAGTTACTGCCTATGGTGACTCTGAGGACTCACCTGGCATCCTTCTCCGAGACTGCTCCTCCGCCCTTCCAAGCCGCAAAGCTCGCCGGTTCGCCCGCTTGCCTTGCCTGCTTGGGGGATGATACCTGCTCGCCCTCTGTTCGAGCCGCGCAACCGCGCCGTTCACAGGGGATGTCTGGAGCGGACCGTCACGGGGCTGGCTTTCTCTTTCCCTCTGTTAGAGCCGCGCAAACTGCGCTGCTCACAAGGGAGGCTGGAAGCGGATAGTCGGGGTTAGTTTTTCTTTACGTTACAAGAAAGCTACCCTGCCCCAGCGCCCCATTCACGCGTCACTCACCGGCGAAAGGAGAAAAGTGTTTACAGTCCCGTCGAGACCGGACTGACCTCATTTCTCACACATGTCTCAGTTCCCTGATCAGGCGACTGGAAATGTCTATACTGCAGCAAACGTGCCTGTTTTTTTTATACACGCACGTCTGCAAACAAACGCCGAAGAAAACATGTTGACGCTCTTTTATATGCTCGTGCATCTGAAAGTCTTTGTGTTCCCCCCCTGTGGCTCAGTGGCGGAATCCTAGGTTTTTCACACGGGAGACCGGTGTTCGAATCCCGGTCTAACGGCAGATAAATTATGCCGCCAATGCTTCGTTCTGTCAGTCACCTGGAAGGCGACTGCAGATGTGCATTTTGCAGCCGACGAGCGCGTTGTACAACCCGCTCGCCTGCACCCAGACACCGTTTCTATGGTTCCCGTGCGTCACTGGCGAAAGGAGAAAATAGTGTTTTAGTCCCGCTGCGGCCGGGCCGATCTCAATTTCTCACACATTTCTCATTCCCCTCTGAAGTTCAGGCGACTGGAAATGTCATTATTGCAGTGAGCGAGCCTGTTATTACACGCACGCCTGCAAACAAACGCCAGCATGTTGACGCTCTCTGATAATACTCGCGCTGACTGAAATCCTATGTGTCTTCCCCTGTGGGCCAGTGGCAGATTCACAGGTTTTCGCACGAGAGACCCGTGTTCGATCCTGGTTCTACCGGCAAATAAAATTATGCCGTCAATGCTCGCTCTGTCAGTTCCCTGAAGAGGCGACTGCAGATGTGTATTTTGCAGCCAACGAGTGCGTTGTACAACCCCCTCGCCTGCACCCAAACCTTGCCGCTCGTCCAGTTCCAAGAAATGTGACTGGTCCAGCGTATTTAGCAGCCAACAAGCCGGTTCCATTGTCCGCTTGCCTGCAAAAAAAAAAAAAAAAAAAAAAAAAGCCGTTTTTATGACTACCCAGATAAATCCCTTAAAGAGTGTATTTTCTGGTGTCCCGGCCACGGCCGATGGTGTTTCATGTGTAGAAAAAATGCCCACTCCTCAGTGCCCATTCCTACACACAAGCACAGCCCTTCACACAGGGCTCGCGCACATAAAATCGACTCAGATCGGTTGCGCATTAAACGTAGCAAACGTGCCCACTACCCAGTGCCCACAAACGCTACTTCCCACATGTCTCACGGTCTCTGTAAAAACGAGACCAGTATGCATACGCTCTGTTCACGCGAGCAATGCTGTAAAAGTGGTGTATGTGCCCGCTGCCCTGCGCCCACGCCCACACACAGACATGGAACTAGCCCAGCCCTCCCCCTCTCAGTTAAACACTACAGAGGAGTCGAGCGCGGGCATTCTGCCCGCTGTTATCAGCGCGCCCCCTGCCTCAGATGTCATGAGCGCGACGCTTATGTCACAGCACACCAAAGCCGCTGTATCGCGAGCCGATCGGAGCGTGCTTCGCATCCAGCCCCTAGCTACTCGCGCACTTGCGTGGAAAAAGCTTCCCGGGGTTTCGAGATGGGTGCTGAACATCATAAAAGAAGGCTATTTGCTGCAGTTTCGCCGGCGCCCTCGCCGCTACATGGCGCGCGTCGAGACCACGGTAGAATCGAAAGTAGCTCATCTACTTCGAGCCGAGATTCTGAAACTGTTGAGCAAAGGGGCTATAGAACCCCTATCTCAAGCTCAAAGCGAAGGGGGGCTTTACAGCAGATACTTCCTGGTGCCCAAGAAAGACGGGGGTCTCAGACCCATACTAGATCTGCGGCAGCTGAACAGAGCGCTTGTGAAGCGCCAGTTCAGGATGCTCACGACCAGAAAAATCCTCGCGCATGTCCGCCGAGGGGACTGGTTTGTGTCAATAGATCTAAAGGACGCGCATTTCAAATACAGATAGCGTCACGTCACAGGCGATTTTTGAGATTCGCCTTCGAGGGCCAGGCATATCAGTACACAGTCCTGCCTTTCGGCTTGTCCCTGGCACCCCGTACATTTACGAAGTGCATGGACGCAGCGCTCGCACCCCTCAGACTACGGGGTATACGAGTGCTGAACTATCTAGACGACTGGCTGATTCTAGCCCAATCTCACTCGGAGCTCGTGGAGCACAGGACCATTTTACTCGATCACCTCGAGAATCTCGGTCTCGCAGTGAACTGGGAAAAGAGCTCGCTATTCCCCAGACAGATTATATCTTTTCTGGGAATAGAACTGAACTCGCTGCTAATGACAGCACGCCTGTCATCTCAGCGCACACTGGACATTCGGCGCGCAGCCGGCTCGTTCCGCTGCGGCGCGATAGTCCCTCTCAAGACATTTCAAAGGATGCTAGGTCTGATGGCCTCAGCATCATCAGTTCTCCAGTTGGGCCTTCTGCGCATGCGCCCACTGCAGTTCTGGCCCAGAGAGAGAGTGCCACGCACAGCGTGGGCCTCCGGTCGGCTTCGCTTCAAGGTCAATCAAGCGTCCATTGCAGCTTTGAAACCTTGGGAGGCAAAAGACTGGTACCAATCAGGTGTAAGCCTGGGGACTTCCTCGAGAGTGATGGTGGTGTCCACGGACGCATCCACCTCGGGATGGGGAGCGCTGCTCGAGGGCAGACCGCTTTTTGGCCAATGGTCAAAGCAGGAGAAGCTCCTACATATCAACTGCCTCGAAATGTTGGCAGTGAGCAAAGCGCTCACGCGCTTTTGTCCCCTGATAAAGGGACACCACGTGCTAATATGTTCAGACAACGTCTCAGTGGTGTCCTACATAAATCGCCAGGGCGGCCTCAGGTCCCTGACTCTGTACAGGCTAACCAGGCGCCTCCTGATATGGGCCCGCAGCAACCTGCTCTCGCTGAGAGCAGCGCACGTACCAGGGCTTCTAAATATAGGGCCAGACAGACTGTCCAGGAACCAGGTTCCGACAGGGGAATGG
Organism: Rutilus rutilus; assembly: GCF_951802725.1. Lineage (NCBI taxonomy): Eukaryota > Metazoa > Chordata > Actinopteri > Cypriniformes > Leuciscidae > Rutilus > Rutilus rutilus. The sequence goes on along the minus strand of NC_140232.1, from coordinate 34,287,540 downwards.
TCTTTGCACCCACAGACAGTCCAGCTGCTGTGGAGGAAATTCGGCAGAGCGGAAGTAGACCTGTTCGTGTCTCAAGAAAATGCTCACTGTCCAGAATTTTTCTCGAAGAGCAAGGACGCGCTGACCCACGAGTGGCCTCGCCGTCCTCTCTACGCTTTTCCCCCCGTCTCCCTCCTGACTCAGGTGGTAGAACGGGTCAGGGAAGAAGGATGCTCAGTGCTGCTTGTAGCCCCACTTTGGACGAGCCAACCTTGGTTCCCAATTGTGATGCAGTTAGCAAGCACCGCCCCGTGGCCAGTGCCTCTGAGGAGGGATCTCCTCTCTCAAGCCAACGGCTCGATCTGGCATCCTCACCCAGAGCTGTGGTCCCTCCATGTGTGGGCCATCAACGGGTACCCGCTGACCTCCCACAGGGAGTGTTAAACACTATCACGCAGGCCAGAGCTCCGTCTACGCGACGTCTCTATGCCTCCAAATGGTTGGTGTTTTCTAGCTGGTGCACAGCTCGTGGTGTGTCACCCCTGCATTGCGGTGTGACAGAGGTTCTCTCCTTCCTACAGGAGCTGTTGGATAAGGGCAGGTCCCCTTCCACGCTCAAAGTCTATGTAGCGGCCATAGCAGTGTTCTCTTCGACCACGCTTGGCCAGTCTATTGGAAGGAACGATTTAGTCATTCGCTTCCTTAGAGGAGCTAAGAGACTGAATCCTCCCAGACCTCCCACAGTCCCTATATGGGACCTTTCTACGGTACTGGAAGCCATGAAAGGTCATCCATTCGAGCCCTTGCAGAAGATTGATCTTAAACACCTGTCTTTCAAGACGGCGTTTCTTCTGGCTCTCGCTTCAGTGAAGCGCATAGGGGACTTACACGCACTCTCAGTAAGCGCGACGTGCATGGAATTTGGGCCGAATGACTCTAGAGTTATACTCAAACCTAAGCACGGTTATGTTCCTAAATCCCTCAATACACCGTTCAGAGCACAGGTCATCTCCCTGTCTGCCCTGCCGGTCACTGAAGGAAATATGGACGAAAGCTCCCTTTGCCCAGTCAGGGCATTAAGAGCTTATGTGTCTCGCTCGTCTGTTTTCAGACAGACGGAGCAGCTCTTTGTTTCGTTCAGCGGGCGCTCTAAGGGACTAGCCGCTTCGAAACAGACCCTATCCAGATGGATAGTGGACGCAATAGCGCTAGCTTACACAACCAAGGGCATGCAGTGCCCACTGGGTGTCAAGGCGCACTCCACGAGAAGCATGGCTTCATCGTGGGCCTGGTCAAGTGGGATTGCCTTGCAAGATATTTGTATGGCGGCAGGCTGGGCCTCTCCATATACATTTATAAGGTTTTACAACCTAGAGGTTCCCGCACTACAGGCCAGACTACTGTCGGTCTAGTACGGCCAAATCTCATAAACTGACACTGTCAGTTATGCAGCTATTGAGTATTGCAGTGCTGCTCTATGCTGCCATTTAGGAAGATAGTGGCTAAACCCCTCCTCTTCCAGGATTCCCTGTGAATCCCCTGGGTGATTGTGTACTGTATGAACTCCGGGCTGTCGCCTTTGAGTCTATAGTATCAGATCCCAGCACGCACAGTTTTACAGTAGGTTCCCCTAGCGTATTCTACGCAGTACGAGAGCATCTCTCGTAAGAGAACGTACTCGGTTACTAACGTAACCTCGGTTCTCTCTAGAGAGAGGAACGAGTACTGCGTATCCTGCCGTGCCTGCACGCGCTCTGGTTGCTTCGACTATGAAAAGCCAGAGATATAAAGCCTGCGAGCGGTATTTATAGACCTAAGCCACGCCCGTTTCGGCGAAGCGCCCTCATTGGGTCTGACGTCACTCTAGGTCTCGCTCGATAGGCTTAAGCAGTTGCCAGCAGACCAGCCAATAGGCGCGCGAGCTGCCTCGCCTATGTCTGTATGCTGCCGCAACGCGTTTTACATTAATACAAAATTAAGGATAATTTTTTTGGCTTCAGTATTCTCGTGGAAAAGGATTTTCCCCTAGCGTATTCTACGCAGTACTCGTTCCTCTCTCTAGAGAGAACCGAGGTTACGTTAGTAACCGAGTACGTTTTCCGACATGGTGCACAGATACAAAAATACAGACAATAGACACACACAATACAGATATGATGTATGTGTGTGTGTGTGTGTGTCAGTTCAAAGCTAGATTAAAGACACATCTCTTTGACCTAGCATTTACATAATACATTATAGACTTCTAGTGACTTCTAGTGTGAGAGACTAGAGAGAAACAGAGTGGATGGAGAGGTGGGGAGTTTGATTGATCAAGCCTGCCTCTAGTGATCCGGTTATCCGTGTGTCCACCGCGGAAGAATCCGTGGTGCCATCACAAATTCACAAAATTGAAGCAAAAAGTAATACATTTATTAAAGAATAACAAGTGAAATAAAGAGCAACTCTTCAGGGTGTCCAAAAGGCCAAAATAACAAACAAAACGAATATAGAAAGAAAAGAGGGGAAAGTTAATAACCTAATCAAATAACAAAAGAAAATACATTTATCTTACCTAACTCCCTGCCCAAAAACAGAGATCAAACAATTTCAAAATAAACAAGGCAGGACACCCCTACGCTCTCCACACTGTTAAGATGGTTTAGACATAGGAGAACGGTTCAGAGGTTGCACGTTCACTTAATTAAAGTCTCTAAGTCACAATTTGATCATCGGCCGGAGGAGGGATTCCGGAGCTCTCAACCCACGTGTGACCAAACCAAGAATGAGCTCCTCGATGAGTGTCAGCAACATCCTTATAAAGACCCCGCCCCGACTGGGCAACCAATGACTGCTTACAACCCATGATTGGGTAACCTGTTTGAAATTACAGAAAACAAGAAAGAGAAAAGGAAGGAACACAGAGCAATAGAAAATAAGCTAAACACAGGTCGTAACAACAATGAACAAATTGTATGGCCCTGAACATTGTGCTTTATTTGTTAACAGCACTGACTGCTCAATAGATTTTGACTGGTTGCAGGTTCATAACAAAGAACAAGAATTACAGTATCACAGAGACAAAGGACAAGTTTGTGAGATGCAGGGTACAGTACTGTAAAAATAGGAGGATGAAGAACAAAAAATAAAATTGCAAAGAGCAGAGTAGTAATTTCTGATCAATTTTGAGCTACTATGATAGAACATGTTTTTGTTCATCAAAAGACAGAAATTTAAAAGAGTTTAAAAATGTACTTCTCCCTGAGAACTATATGTTTTTTTACTTTCTTTTTATTTCCTTTCATCAAGTGCAGTCATACATTATGTCACAAATGAACTTTTTGATGGTACAGTAAGGTGTCACGGGTAAGTCTACAAACAGAATAGCAGTCCGTAGATATCTTTCGAGAACTATAATAAACAATAGCAAGTAAAAAAACTGATCAAAGTTCTTTACAAAGTTCTTTAAGAAACTCAAGAGGATAAAAGTTAAAAGTTCACAAAGTTCAAAGTTCACAGAAAAACGTGGAACATCAGATGGTGAACAGCTGACCGCATGAAGCAGACAGCAGGAGAGCGGTGACGCAGGGAAACGGAAGCACAGGAACGGACATCGGGAAGCTTCGGCAACAATCTGTAAAAACACAAGACGAAAGACAAGGCATTAAGTAGGCTGGCTAGATGGGATACAGCTGGCGCTGATGAGGATCTCCTCGACCCCTCTCCACTCCTGGCTGGTGGCTCAGCAATTATGTTGTGGCAAATTAAACTGTTTCAGAAACTGGTTGAAACTAATGCAAAACACTGTGCTTCAAAGACGTATGTGTTAATTTTTGTTAGATTACTGAGATAGACTGTTTATTAAGACGCATACTGGGTTATGTATTAGACACAAGATGGACGAATAGGTGAATGTGAAGTGAAATATGAGAAAATATACATGTGAAAAGCGTTCATGGATGTTTTTAAAGAGTTTATAATGTTGTTTGTTATCGGATGGGAAAGTTTGAGTGAGTTTAATATGCATTCGCAACAGGAAGTATCTCGAGCCAAAATGGCAGCGTAGCGTGTTAGAGCCATAATGGTCGACGCACGTGGAACACGAGGTTTGCGTGAAGCGAAATATAATATTAATTTGTGACAGTTTAAAAATGAGAGTAATGTCTCGTGAATGTTATTGTGATGTGAAATACATGATATTGTACGTTCATCATATGCACTGTTGCATCCAAATAAATAAACAATGGAAAAAATTTAATGAAAATTGTGACTTACCGGATTCTGCTCCTGTTAAAATAGCGAATGACCAGCTTTTTGTTCATTAACTGGAATGGTTTAGCATCTGAGCGACACGTGTAATGGCTAAAGAGGTTCTGCATAGAACTGACACGAAACGTGTCCAGCTAAATCCAACTGAGTATAAATGATTTAAGTCTGAGACAGCTAAACGGACCTCTCCAATAACTGAAACACACTGTTGAAATAATAAATAAAACTGCCATGCAGACCAAACTGGTTGGTTTGCTGCGGTACTTGGTTCTAGTGAGGCACGCAGAGGTGCCATGGTCTAGTCGATCTATCGAAGAGGATGAGAGAGGCTTTTCTTTTTTTTTTATACGTGTGTACTTCCAATAAAATATGATTTTTATTGGCCAGAAGACAACATCCGATAAAGCGTCATCAGCGACGTTAGTGACCGCTGATTTTACGTAAGAAGTGAACAGAAAACTTTGCAAAAGTGCAGCACTTTGATTCATTAGTCAAATATGCAACATATTCCCCCTGTAACGGTTTTGATGAAATTCACTCGTCGTAACTTAAAAACAAAAACACACACACAAAAACCTGGTGCTTGTGAAACTTAAACAAAAAGCAAGAGAATAAATAAACCCAAAATTTGACATAATGTGTAGCCTCCAAATATTAAAATAAATAATCAAAAGAATACACAATTTTACTGTATAAGTACTTGTCACCTAAAAAGTATATCCTTTTTGTGAGAAAATATGATATAAATGGGATTTAAGAAAAGAACAAGGATGGTAAAATACAGTCTATTCAAAACATATTCAAATGTGCAGCCGGTTCATGACTCACTTCAGCTGGAATGTTTGTAAAGCATAAAAACACTAGCAGGATTAAACTTGTGTTTTGTATGAAGTGCTTGTGTTAAAACAGACTGGATTGTCTATTTACTGATATTAAACACTGGTTAGTGTTACTGGGTTGTAATGGGGATGTTATTGTATTGGGATCTTTGGGGAATTCAGGAACAGACCTGTATTACAGGTTTATAATAGTGGGACACATCTGTAACGAATGTGTTATGACTGTCATATTGTGCTTATAAGTAATGAAGTGTGTTTTGTAACAATCTTTCCAGGAGGATTAGGTTACACTTTATTTTAAGGTGTCGTTGTTACAGTGTAATTATATATTTAAGTACTGTGTAATATTAAGTAACTACTGTTGAATATTTTATTATTTAGACAATAAGTCATTTAGCTATACATTTGTACACTATTATTTATTTCCTCTGTGTGTGTGTCTTTGGTTTGACTTTGGAAGGCCTGAATACCGACACAGCAGAGAATGCTATTTCAGTAATGTCACCTGGTGCAAAGTCTCACCCAAAAATAATCTATAGGAGGTGACCATTTGTGGACAAGGAAGTGTGTATATATGTTAAGCTGGACACTTTTTCTGGAGCGCCTTTTCTGCAGAGGAAGCGTTCAGCTTTTTGTTTGTTAATAAAGTCTAATATTTGGATAAAGGAAATTCCTTTAATAAAGGAAAACAATTGTTTCAAGATATTAACTATATAGATTATTGTAGTATAAAATAAGTTAAAATAATAAATATATATTTAATCAATAAATGTAATAATATATTTTGCTGAGGACAAAGAAAATCCTGAGATGCAAAACTATGGCAGGATCAATCAAAAGCCCAAACTGAGAAGAGGCAGAGAAACAACAGAGCCTATATTCCACTCTGCACGACCTTTGAGTGACAGCAAGGCTGACAAAATATGCAGATCAACAGCCAAGCAGCGTCAACACACTGATCTAAAAACAGAAGAACTGAGACTGAGCTAGAGACTGCTTCAAATTTGGTTAATTATTACATTAACATTATTCATTCTGATTATTCACTGGTCTCATTGCAATTCTTTATATTCTCTGCTAAACTAACCCTCTCTGCTTTTTCAATAGGTACAAGTCCAGCCCTATTAGAAAAAGAAAATACAAGTGGGTGCTCAACTCCCCAAATAGTTCAAACTGAGGCTGGATTTGGTATAGTGAGGGCTATTATTTTCAACAACAATAGGGCTAAAAGCATGACAGAATTATTCTCTGGCAAAGAAAAAGATAGACACAAAGGGTCAAAGAATGATTCTTTTTGTTTGCAAAACAATGATACTGGTCACTCCATCTTGTTTTAATAATTTTCTAGAGATAGATTGGAAAAAATAAATAACTCCAAAATTATGAAATCAAAAATGCTGTCAAAACTGGGATTACCTTAATGTCGTAAATTAATATTACAATCAATTAACCTTTTTGTCCCGTGAACACTTTAATTGATTGTTTATTAACTCTAAGAAATGTACTTTTCCAGGGCATGGGAAATGTCTTTCTTAATTTACAGTACTACTAAGAGCAGTAGTCAAGATCTATATGATTAGTGACTCCAGTTATGAGCTTGAGACACGGACAACTTTACGTGTGACATGAACAAGACTTTATTAACTAGTCTAAACACTTAAACTTCTCTAACATACACACACATACATGCATATAGTTTACCAAGGAGTGCTGAAAGCAGAATACAGGAAAGCAAGAAGTTATAGCATTGTTTGAAATTCAGCAGATCAACAGCCTTGAGCAAACCATCAGTTTAGTTCTAACACGCCCTTTTTTAAAAGGGGTAAGGATACTTAATGTATCAAATAATGAGACTGAGTTTGATACTTGCATGTTTCGCCCATTTGAATTAAACTGTCCTGATGCAATTTGTTGAGGCTCCAGTTGACCTTTGCTGATGTGGTCCTGATGAGAGAGAACCAGCGGTAGTCAGAGGATCTTTGGTGAATGGAAAGACAAGGCCGCAGCCTGGCACAAACTTGGAGGGTCCTTAGAAGCTTCTAGTTCAGCATCTTCTTCACATTCACATTCCAGAAATGAGTAAGTGATCTTGTGATCAGTGACTTTTAAAGAGTGAAGATGTGGGCCGTGCACAGGGGGGTGGACTGCCCTTCTGCCCTTATCGGCTGAGGTGCCCCTCTTGCCCTCCCTCCCTCCCTCCCTAACCCTTCGGAGGATTTCCATAAAAACGTTCTGTTATTGTTCAGATTAACCGATTCTGCTAATCGGCTCCATGGTTTCCTGCTCGCCCCCAGTGCTAGCCATTTTGGTGCCCTAAGCATAATTCCTTTATGATGCACATCACCCCGACCCCGAGAAAATTAACTTTTATTTTAGTTAACTTTTTATTACCAAACATATAAATCAATACCAATAACACATGTAATGGGAAAATTTGATTTCCATTGATCTTCAACATATATTGCAAAGTAATGTGTCACATGTCTATATTGTGGAATGTGAACAGGATATACACTGTAAAAAACTTGCTGTAGTTATGCAGCTGTTTGCCAGTAACTTACTGTAGATTTAAATTGATGTTATTTACTGGCAACAGTTTGTTCAAAGTTAAATGAACATTAAACATTAACAAGTCTTTGTCTTTACAGAATAAAATTATAAAATAACAATCTAATGCAAAGCATTCTGGGAAAAAGAAATCTTCATCAACCTTTTTCTGTTTTCTTTCCTTCAGATTTTGGTTCCCAGAATGCTTTGCATGAGGCTGTTATTTTAGTTTTATTCTGTAAAGATAAAGACTTGTTAATGTTTAATGTTCATTTAATTTTGAACAAATTGTTGCCAGTAAATAACATCAATTTAAATCTACAGTAAGTTACTGGCAAGTAGCTGCCAGTAATACTGTAATTTCTACAGATTTTTCTAGCAGTGTATGTATGTTTGTGCACCCATGGCGTAAGCAAGACACACACAGTATAAGACAAAAGGTTCAGCTAGATTTGGCCATGCTGGGTGAGTGGAAAACTACACAGGAAAGACCTTGAAGAAGGAGTATAAGAAGGGAATTTCCTGGGATGGGTGTCAGGTCTTGCTCATGTCATGGGGAAGCTGCAGTGATAATGATTGTTTAATGATTGTTTGTTGCCACAACACACAATAGCAGCATCACAGTATAAAACTTAAGAACATCTTCACAGCTTTGCTGACTTTGTAAACATATGTAGAATAGCCAACACACACTACACATTTGAAAGTGCAAACTTTTCTTCAGTAAACAGAATAGCAAAATAAAAAAAATCATCAAAATAATCCAGACATGTTTTTCCCAAATATAATGTAAAAGCATAATAGAATGAGGTGCAATAATGCACATAATTCAACAGTAAAGTTGGCTTTATATCATTCATAATGACATTTTATATTTAACAGGAATTGTTAGCCTACCATGTGCACTGCACTGACTGCTAACGTTGTTACTGAGAAAGTATTAACCACCGTCACGTCAAAATAAACCATAAACTACTGATCAATATCTAAAGAAAGATAAAGAAAGTAACAGCTAGCTGGCGTCAGTTATTTGTAAATAGGTAATGTTTAACAGTAAAAGCTCACCCCACAGCATCACTCACAGACAAGCATGTGCCCGCTCTCCGACGACAGATTCAGAATAGAATGTCGTCCCATTGACAGGTCGATTACAAATTACAATCCCCATTACAGACAGTGGTTGATCCACAAAATTAGTATTTTGGTAATTTATTTTTGTAATGCTCCTGGTCTTCAAATAGTGCTAACAACTTGTGCAAAATATCCATGTTCTTGGAAGAAAATTAGAATTCTTGTTCAATCAAATTATTTTACCTGATCTAATAAATAACACTAATGCATAAATAAAACACTAATAAATAAATAAAAAATTTTGTTGTCGGCAGATTTTGTAGACAAAAAACAATGCCTTCACAAAATTAGAAGAAGACAGAGTGAGAAAGAGCAAAGACAGGTTAAAGCCCATTCAACATTGCAAACATTGATTCAAAGTTCTAGAAAGCCAGCGGGTAAATTATTATATAGCCTATAGAATATTTAGCAGACAGTTTTTCACACTTTAACTCCTGTAAATATATTTCCCATTATAATCAATTGCCTTGGTTGATATCTATGTATAACATACATCATATTTCTAATATTTTAATAAGACCATATTAACATTATACATAATAAAAATGTAATATACTATAAATTATCTAAATGAGTTCTAATCTAAATGAATAGTACCTTAGTATAGTAGGTTACAAGGTGGCTAAAGGCACACCCTAAGAAACATTTGCTTTTCACTTCTCCCATTGTGTATGATTGCAGAAAAGTATATGTTTGAAAATTGGGGGGGGGGGGTGCTACCACAGAAACCGAAAATTCTCAGGCCAGCAGCATGTGTCCAAATTTCAATCTTAACCGTTCTATTTCATCAGAAACGAACAGCTCTCTGGAATTTCCTTTTGGGGTTGTAAGACTATTATCAGTCTCAGTGTTTTTCCTGTAACAGGACACCACGCCCTGTTAGTGTTACATGTTCTGTGTTTCTGAGTTCTGTTTCTGTGATCCGTTTTCCCCTGTTCTCTGTTGATTTTGGTTTAGTCCTTGTTTCCATGGTTTCTGTCATCAGTTCATTTGTACCACCTGGTTCCTCGTTAGTCTTGTCAGCTGTGTCTTGTTCCCTTTTCAGTTCTCCTGTGTATTTAAGCCCTGTGTTCTCCTTCTGTGTTTGTCGGTTCTACTTTGTTACTTGTACGTTTATGTAACTTTGTTACTACGTTTATTTCCTGTGTGAGTTCTACCCGTTGTTCCTGTGTTTTTGGATTCCCTGTGAATAAAACTCTTGGATTGAAGTGCTCTGTCATCCTCGCCTCCTTCTACCCACACACAACCGTAACAGAAGAACCGACCCACAAAATATGGAGGAGGACGATTTGGATGAATTTTTGTTCAATCAGAACGGGAGTTCGTTGGAGGAGTTCGTGGAAGTTTATCTCCATCTTTTCCAGGATGTGTATTGGGGTGAGGATTATTTAAAGCAGCGGTTTTGGGGTGGATTAGAGGATCCACTCGCCCAGATTCTGCTGATCAACGACTTAAGGCTACCGTTTATTGAATTCATGGAGAGAGCTCTTTGGATCTGTGGTTCCAACCTTACCATATCGAGTCCCGAGTCAGCCGATCCCGATCCAGCCGAGCCTGCACTTCACGCCAGTCCAGCCGAGCTTGCACTTCACGCCAATCCAGCTGAGCCAGAGCCAGAGCCCGTCGCCTGCCCGCCAGAGCCAGAGCCCGTCGCCTGCCCGCCAGAGCCAGAGCCCGTCGCCTGCCCGCCAGAGCCAGAGCCCGTCGCCTGCCCGCCAGAGCCAGAGCCCGTCGCCTGCCCGCCAGAGCCAGAGCCCGTCGCCTGCCCGCCAGAGCCAGAGCCCGTCGCCTGCCCGCCAGAGCCAGAGCCCGTCGCCTGCCCGCCAGAGCCAGAGCCCGTCGCCTGCCCGCCAGAGCCAGAGCCCGTCGCCTGCCCGCCAGAGCCAGAGCCCGTCGCCTGCCCGCCAGAGCCAGAGCCCGTCGCCTGCCCGCCAGAGCCAGAGCCCGTCGCCTGCCCGCCAGAGCCAGAGCCCGTCGCCTGCCCGCCAGAGCCAGAGCCCGTCGCCTGCCCGCCAGAGCCAGAGCCCGTCGCCTGCCCGCCAGAGCCAGAGCCCGTCGCCTGCCCGCCAGAGCCAGAGCCCGTCGCCTGCCCGCCAGAGCCAGAGCCCGTCGCCTGCCCGCCAGAGCCAGAGCCCGTCGCCTGCCCGCCAGAGCCAGAGCCCGTCGCCTGCCCGCCAGAGCCAGAGCCCGTCGCCTGCCCGCCAGAGCCAGAGCCCGTCGCCTGCCCGCCAGAGCCAGAGCCCGTCGCCTGCCCGCCAAGCACAGAGTCTTCTTCTCCGCTGGTCCCGTCCAGCACAAGGCCTTCTTCACCGCTGGTCCCGTCCAGCTCAGAGACTTCTTCACCGCTGGTCCCGTCCAGCACAGAGACTTCTTCTCCGCTGGTCCCGTCCAGCACAAGGCCTTCTTCACCGCTGGTCCCGTCCAGCTCAGAGACTTCTTCACCGCTGGTCCCGTCCAGCACAGAGACTTCTTCACCGCTGGTCCCGTCCAGCACAGAACCTCCTTCTCCGCTGGTCCCGTCCAGCACAGAGACTTCTTCTCCGCTGGTCCCGTCCAGCACAAGGCCTTCTTCACCGCTGGTCCCGTCCAGCACAGAGACTTCTTCACCGCTGGTCCCGTCCAGCACAGAGACTTCTTCACCGCTGGTCCCGTCCAGCACAGAGACTTCTTCACCGCTGGTCCCGTCCAGCACAGAACCTCCTTCTCCGCTGGTCCCGTCCAGCACAGAGCCCTCTTCACCGCTGGTTCCGCCCAGCACCGAGCCCTCATCGCTGCCCGGCACCGAGCCCTCATCGCTGCCCGGCACCGAGCCCTCATCGCTGCCCGGCACCGAGCCCTCATCGCTGCCCAGCGCTGACACCCGGGACTTTGCCCAAGTATTTTTTTGGGGGGGGCCATATACCTCTGTCCTGGCCATCGGGGTTTCCGAAGAAACACCCGAAGGGGTTTCCCCGCCATGGCCGCCCGAAGGGGTTTCCCCGCCGTGGCCACGCCCACTGCCTGCTCCGCCGTGGCCACACCCTCAGCCTGCTCCGCCGTGTCCACGCCCACAGCCTGCTCCGCCGTGTCCACGCCCACAGCCTGCTCCGCCGTGGCCACACCCTCAGCCTGCTCCGCCGTGTCCACGCCCACAGCCTGCTCCGCCGTGTCCACGCCCTCAGCCTGCTCCGCCGTGGCCACACCCTCAGCCTGCTCCGCCGTGTCCACGCCCACAGCCTGCTCCGCCGTGGCCACTCCCTCAGCCTGCTCCTCCGTGTCCACGCCCACAGCCTGCTCCGCCGTGGCCACACCAACAGCCTGCTCCGCCGTGTCCACGCCCACAGCCTGCTCCGCCCTGGAGGCTTCCTACTGTGTCTCCCTTGCCTGGTCTCCCCTGTCAGCCTCCAGGGCGCCCACCCTCCCACCCCTTTGGATGTTATAGGCGCGAGGACGCGCCTTTGGGGAGGGGGGGAGTAATGTTACATGTTCTGTGTTTCTGAGTTCTGTTTCTGTGATCCGTTTTCCCCTGTTCTCTGTTGATTTTGGTTTAGTCCTTGTTTCCATGGTTTCTGTCATCAGTTCATTTGTACCACCTGGTTCCTCGTTAGTCTTGTCAGCTGTGTCTTGTTCCCTTTTCAGTTCTCCTGTGTATTTAAGCCCTGTGTTCTCCTTCTGTGTTTGTCGGTTCTACTTTGTTACTTGTACGTTTATGTAACTTTGTTACTACGTTTATTTCCTGTGTGAGTTCTACCCGTTGTTCCTGTGTTTTTGGATTCCCTGTGAATAAAACTCTTGGATTGAAGTGCTCTGTCATCCTCGCCTCCTTCTACCCACACACAACCGTAACAGTTAGTGTGTTAGCTTCATTTAATGTTAGTTTTTGGGGGACGTTTCACAGGCCTTTGTTGGGAGAGTGAGTTTGCTGGATTATTCATTAAATAAATGAATAATTAGTGTGTGTCTGATTGGTCCACACACTACAAAAATTATTTTGCCAATACAGCTGTATCTAAATGTAATATCTGTAGGGAATTATTTGAATTTTGATAGGTATTTTGAACCTACAAATACACTTCCAGATACATACACACGCACACAGAGGCCCGAAGCATAAGACGGAAAGGACAGAAGAATGCCCATATATGGGGAACAATGTTGACACCAGAAGAAGGTTGATGTCTGTCACATGATTTAGTTCCTCTGGAAAAAACTAAAAAAAAACTGCATAGGAACAATGTAACCCAGTTCTGTATAAATATGACTGCATTTTTGACTATTAGTTGTTGCATTTTTGATTTTGATGTTGTGTGCATCCCTGGGGAGAAATCAGCTCTCTTCCAGTTCAGTTTATTAACTGAGATTCGTTTTGCTTATATTGCTCTGCTGTATTATCTTAACTTGAAAACCTCGGATGAGAACAAGTTATTTTTTTACATCTATTGCTGAACTGCTTACAAGGTAAATAGCCTGTGTAATTTTCCACTCATACAGGACTGCCCTGTTAAGATTGGATAAGCTGAAGTCTTATAACCTGTAACCTTTTGATGATTTGCTACAAATATTAATTATTGTGTAACCAGTATTTTTATCTTTTGTTCAAATACATTTTTATTTCAAAACTACAAGCCATTAAAATCCGCATGCTCATACAGTGAAAAATCTCGGGAACACCTGAGCTAAGATTCTATGGTTAAGCACAATAGCGGTAACATTAGATCTCGAGGATAGCGCTGTGGGACCATAGAGTACACAAACTAGAAAACCTCAGATAAAGAGATAGTTACCAAAGCAGCCAGACACACAGTCATGCAAAAAATAACTAATATCACTTTGCTCCCGCAAGATCAACTTACTAAGCGACTAAAAGATGCAGGGCAAGTAGGAAATGAGGAACTACTGGCTACTGAAGACTTTGTACAGCTCTAACGAAGAGGGATTATGTTAACTAGTCCAGGTCGTTGGCAGTAAAAGTCGAAATAAAAAAGTTACCGTAGAAATTGGAGACAGTGATAACACCTTACCAATTGTTAAAGGAATACGAGTAACTAGAAACGGCTTCCTTTCTGATCAGGAAGCTCTGATCACAGCTGAATCCCCCACCCCTTCAGAGTATACTGAAAGGGAAAGGACCTCAGGATGTGACTATGGTCACGTAGACATAAACTCTGAAATAACACCATTAGAGACGGGAACGATTCCTAAACACAATTTCCTAACCGGGTTCAGTCTCCTGATAACGGGAAGAATCAGGGGGAATGAGAGAGACAGGGTTTAAACTGTACAAAGCTTCAACAGGGAGAGAGTTCAATGATAATAAACCCAAAGTGCAGATAAATAAAGAGCCTAGTCATAGTTCAGGCTCAGAAGATACAGAAGACGAGGTAATACCTTGCAGAAGTAGGATTAATAGTAAAAAATCCAGAAGCATCATTTCTAACCTACCCTGGTCATGTGCTTAGTCCAGTGAATTCACATTCAGCAGCACTCAAGGGACCAGGGCAGAACATAATGCAGCTTGTTTGTGGACTTACTGCTGATGAGATTCTGGATATGCCGGGAACCAGCAAAAAAGTAAAATATTACATGTTAGCAGAACAGCTAGATCGAATGCAAAAAACCCAAGATAGGTATAAATAAGGAAGCTGAGATCAGGAAAAAGATAGAAATGGTTAAAACCAGAGGCTTTTGGCCATACCTTTCAGAGAAAGCCACCCAAGGGTGGACAGATGGAAAAGAGTTAGCTAGACTAAAAAGGCTAGCCATAGAATCTGACTGGTCTGAAATGTCTAAATTCCCGGCTTACAATTTTATTGGGTCCATGATGTTTGTCACTGCATGAGTGCAAAACCTCACAACATCCACCCCCTGTCGGTGATTGGTTGGAACACTATTTATTTTGTTTTTGAGTGGTTGGTGAAACCAACTGTTTTTGAGTGCAGATCTCAGAGCCTAGGCTGCCTACAGAGACTCGTTTTTTTGACGGCCTGCTTATGGGGCGGGCAGCTAGCGGATCATTAGGAAAGATTAGATGAATGTGATCATTTATGTTTGGGCCTTTTTTGGGCCTGAAATCGCTGATACAACCTTTAATTTTTCAGTCAGTGACAAACATCATGGACCCAATAAAATTGTAAGTCCCACCCCAGCTCGTGAACAGAACCAATCAGAGTTGAGGCGACAGTGCCTGAAGTTAACGATGAACTTGCTGCCTGGAAGAGCAGGGGATTGACTGACTGACAAAATGTCAGGGAAAAGAAAACATAAATTAGGGTACCAGAAATGCCATGAAAAGAAAGAGAGGGAGGCCAGGAGAGTTGATGTATCCCAGTCAATCAAGATGTTCTTAAAGACAGGTTGTATTATTATTTCGCTGGGAATAAGAAAACTACCATCTACAGCCTGCCGGGTACTGTCACTTTTCATTATTGGTGCGCACCACAATCCACCGAATGATTATGTGGTCAAAATTCCTGTCTTTTTACACTATTGTAAATAGAGTTAAAAAATGTACACAAGTCACGACGCATTGCATTATGCACCTGACCTGCCGGCTGATGATGTATTTATTACATCAATAAAACACGAATACACACTGCACGTGAATGAATACATTTTATCTTTATTTAATAATATTATCTTTATTAAAAAATAAGACAATAAATTACTTTTTTTTAACCTGTTAGCTAGCATCGGCCTGAGGACGTCTATACTTTTATTACTTTTTTTAAGCTTTGTTTTATAACACATATTCAACTGACTATCATAAACTATGCATCATTTGAAAGCTAAAACACTCAAGAATCATGTTCTAAACTTGTTTTTGCAATCAATACACCAGAGAGGAAAGGGTTAAATTAAATGCAAAAGGACTGTTCATGTAAACATGAGCAAAATGAACGGCAACTTATCTTTCATCTCCTATGGTTCAGATCAGTTCGAACGAATCCAAGAAACAACAGCATACATTTCAATGTAAGGGTCTACTCTTCAAAATGCATCCCACTTTTTAATCCAAAACAACGAAAAAATAGGGGAAAAAAATGAAATACTATCCCTCCTTTGTTTGCATGAGCGTTTTCGAGATAGAGCTCGCATCATGTTCATTTTCAATGAAATATCGATTCTAATCCATATTCCAACACTCAAAAGCCATCTCACCCATAGACAGTATATAAACTGGACACAGCGACCCCATAGGTTTCAACGGAGAAAAGTGAAGTCAATTAGAAGCTCTCACTTCCTGATGGCTGAGCAGTACGCGCAGACTCAAACTGAGCTTGATGACGTAGATGTGACGTGAGCAACCCGTCTGTCTTCTAGTAGCTGTGCCGAGAGAAATCTCAATCATTCCCTTCCGAATCTTGCAGAGACAGAGAGTGTGAGTAGGAGGTGTCCATGAACAGGAGCAGGAGAAACTTTTGCTAAGTATTCTGATTAATTATTTTGTCGTTTTGCCTCCACGTCCCCCGATTGCCCGTGAGCTTCTCCTCCTGTCCATACGGTAATCTCTCTACTGTGCGACAGAGTCGCGTGGTTATGACGCAATCGTTAGCCTATTTTTACAAAAACTGCTTCTACGGGGCCATAACGTAAGATACAAGGTAATGGAGCATTTTATACATTTTCGTGTTTCTTTAGAAATAAACAATGGACAAATGGAGTCTTTAAACGCCTCAGATGTAAAGTTATTCGCCGGCAAAGTGACGCCAAAATGAATGGGAGTCAATGGAATGCTAACAGCAGGTGATGGTCTGCTAATCAATGGCGGCGCCCGGGGAAACTTCAATGTTTTCCGAAACATTGACCCCTGATCTCACCCCCGTAGTTTAGACTCTTCTGGATCAAATGAGACATTCTCCGTCTCTCTCCTTCAATCACAGGCTTTGTTTTAGACCAGAACAGTAAGGGAGCGCCTTACAGGCTCCGCGCCCTGTCAATCTCGCACCTGGGTTTTCGCCTGGATAAAGCCAGCCACTGTCTAGTCAGCAAAGTTTTGATTGATGGGAGTATTAGCCAACTAAAATTGATTGCAGTCAGGATCATAGACCTAGGTCATAAGCCCCATTTACACGTACATGGCTATTTTGAAAAACGGAGACATTTCCCTTCGTTTGTGCCCTTCGTTTACAGAACAGAAAATTCGCCTTGTTTTGGAAAACTTCGTTTGCACGTTTGCATGTAAACTGAGAAAAACTGAGTTTTAGGCAGCAACGTCACATGTGACTATTTTCGGTTATGAAAATAGCCATCCACGTGTAAACCATAGACTGTAAAAAAATAGGTGTAATAGACAGTAAAAGAAAAGGCAGGGATAGATGTATTATTTGGGCTGTTAAACATGTATTCCTTCTAATTAAATTATAAAACTCATATTTAAAAACAAAAGACTCCTTTGTGTGGTTGCCATCCAAAAATGAGTTCACATTATCAATGACACAAATTTGCTTATTTGATTAGACTGATGCATAAATACATTTGAAAGAGAAACTTTTTTCTAAGCAATGGCCTACAGCAGGAGTAGTTTTGCAGTATTTTAATTAAAGATAATTACATGTACTAAAGTGCTTCTAACAATTACAGTTTATGTGTAGTATATCAAAGGTATATCAATTATATTCAAATAAATGTAACAAAAGCACAATGAATGGACAATTTTGAAAGCATATTCCAATATTTAATGTCAAACTGTTTAAAGACAAATGTAGCGCCAAAACTCAACAGTATAAAAATCAATATATATATATATATATATATACATATATATATATATATATATATATATATATATATATATATATATATATATATATATATATATATATATATATATATATATATATTATCTATATAAAATATCCAGATACAGGGGCAATCTATTCTAGTGACATACAGTAAAGTAAAAAAAAAAAAACTATGATGAAGTTATATTTTTACAAACCAAGAGATGAGATTCAACTTTGTTATGTGACAATGTATTTGTTTCTTCGCTTTAAAGAAACAAATAGGCAAAAGTAAGCACAACATTTTACATTCTCAACTTTCATTCTATATCCTTGTGATTATTGGTCACTTTTATTGTAACTATGCAATGAACATGTCCTTTAGCAAAACACCTGATGAGCACTGACGCTTTTTTTATAAAGGCATTAGGCAGACATCAAGTACAGTTTATGAAGCTGAAAAGAGAAAACAAAATGCCTTAACAATATGGAAAAAGATAAATCACTATTTTCAATATTGGTTCTGCATATATCAAAGAGATCCTGAGGAGGAGTGGGACTCCCCATGAAGACTTTCAGAAACTGAGACAGAGCAAAGCGTGCACCTCGCTGGACACATCCTACGCATGCCCAAACAACAACACCCAAACACAGTGATGAAGTAGACACCATCAGGAGGATGCAGGAGACAGGGAAGACCAAGGAAGAAACAGAGACAGATGTTTCGTAATTTAGAGTGTAAATGGAAACAAACTAATTTAGAGGTCTTTAGAATCGCGTGGAAAGACAATATGTCACATTATAAAAAGGCCCTAAAAGCGGCCAGGGCTGAGCACCTCCGCAAACTAATAGAAAATAACCAAAAGAATCCAAGGTTTTTATTTAACACCGTGGCTAGACGAACAAATAAACAGACATCACCTGAGCAAAATATTCCGTTACATTTTAGTAGTAATGATTTTATGAACTTCTTCACTGAGAAAATAGAAAGCATCAGAAACACAATTGTAAATGTACAATCTTTAATGGTGTCTTATGATTCGGCCTCAATTATCGCCCCTCAAGAACAACTACAGCGCTTTACAACTATAGGACAGGAAGAGCTAAATAAACTTATCATTGCATCTAAACCAACAACATGTTTATTAGATCCAATACCCACTAAACTACTGAAAGAAGTGTTACCTGTAGTGGAAGAGCCTCTTCTCAATATTATTAACTCATCTTTATCTTTAGGTCATGTTCCAAGAATATTCAAGTTGGCAGTTATAAAACCTCTCATTAAGAAACCACAATTAGATCATAATAACCTAGCAAATTACAGACCCATTTCAAATCTTCCATTTATGTCTAAAATACTAGCAAAAATTGTGTCCACTCAATTGTGCTCTTTCTTGCAAGAAAATTATATCTATGAAAAATTTCAGTCAGGATTCAGGCCGCATCATAGCACAGAAACTGCGCTCGTTAAAATTACAAATGATTTACTTCTAGCTTCTGACCAAGGCTGTATCTCAATACTAGTTTTACTCGATCTTAGTGCTGCGTTCGACACTATAGATCATAAAATACTCCTAGAGCGACTACAAAATTACACTGGTGTTCAGGGACAGGCATTAAACTGGTTTAGATCGTACCTATCAGACCGCTACCATTTTGTCTGTTTAAATGGGGAAAAATGTAAGATAACGTCAGTAAACTATGGAGTGCCACAAGGATCTGTGTTAGGCCCTCTGCTATTCTCAATATATATGTTGCCACTGGGTAATATTATAAGAAAACATGGAATTCATTTCCACTGTTATGCTGATGACACTCAATTATATATTTCATCACGACCAGATGAAAACGCTAAATTATCTAAATTGACAGAGTGCGTTAAAGATATAAAATACTGGATGACCTGTAATTTTCTGCTATTAAATTCAGATAAAACGGAGGTATTACTTATTGATCCTAAAAACTGCCCACAAAACCTCTTACAATACAACTTCAATTTAGAAGGATGTCCTGTTACTTTATCCACTACAGTAAAAGACCTGGGTGTTATACTAGACCACAACTTGTCATCGCCAGTGGCCCATGCATATCGACTGTCACTAAAAATCAGTGGTAAAACGTGAGGAAATGCTAGATTTTTTTTTATAGCTGTCAAAATTAAAGTCTAATGAAATACACGGACACCTTATTTTTGTCCTTTCAAAAGTAACTGAATGCCCTGCTACATATATTAGCCTACAATAATCATAATTGTATTTAAAAACATATAATTGTTTCTATACACACTATAAATGCATATATTTGAAAATAATAACTTTTCCGCTTAAAAAAAAAAGAAAAGTTCTGTACATAGCCTAGATCTACGCGCTCCCTAAACCCCCATAATAAAGATGGACAGTGACAGAAATTTTCACAAATTAAGCATACGTTCCATACAATTGAGGTATTATCGAAATATCTAAATTTTAATAACGAGTGATTATTTATCAAAAGGCAAGTAAAGGTCAGGGTTACATTTAGACACACACACACACCTCTGAAGCGATAGAAAAGTCCTAGGGACCGCATCACTAGACGAAACCTGCATTGGTGTACAAGGCCGAAGTCCACCATTCTCCAGTTGAATGGTTGCTACACACACATAGTTTAGATGTGTCCGTGGTTGATGGCCATACAACCACCCGCAGTCAGAGTCTAGCCCAGGCAGCATCGCGGGGAAAGATGCACTGGAACTTTTGCACCACGAAAACAAACGCGCGTCGACATCATTGCTCTCTCATCTACTACGCGATATCACAGTTTGACATGTCTGTCGTTGGAAAGTTCCACGTGGTGTCATGAATAATTAAGAGAAAGTGTCTTCTCATTGGATAAGAAAACTCAGTACATGAATAATAATGAGACACCGATGAGTCATCAAAGTACTATAGTGCTCTGTCACGTCACTGTGACGTGGACACGATGGAGATTTTAAACCCGGAAGATGAAAATAGCGGAAAAAAACGTAAAATTTAACCATTTTCCCCCGACTATTAAATCTAACAGATGCTAACATTGTCTTCAATGGTGTTCAACACACATACCTCTGTTCAAATCTCAGAAAATTTGGTTTAGGGTTTCATGACCTTTTAATAGCAAGCAATAATCATTTGAACTCGTTTAAAAATAAAATTATTTACATGCAAACGGGACAGTTATCAGCAGTGTAACTGATCTGATTATGACAAAATAATCGAATATATGATGTCATGTGACAAGTCAGATAAGCTTTTCCACTCTTGCAAACAGAGTGTGGAGAGACATCATGTATCATTGGAACATAAACAGACAGACCAATTTGTAATAATTTTAATGAATACAATGCAATTAATATAAACTTTCTGACAGTGTGTGGGACATCCGACTACTTTCCAAGAAGGGGCGCAACTGATTTACAAATATAACGCTAAATATGTACAGGAATTGAGGCAGTAATGACAGCACTAGGAGTAAAAGCTGCAGGATTGTGTACGAGTATACAAATATGTATGAGTATTGTACAAATTTGACAACTTAAATCTTGTGAATTATTAAGACTTTGAGACTATGTTCGTACTGATTGGGCTATGGGTTTGGGCTAAAGGTTTAAGATGCTTGCGCTTGATAAAATGTTTGATTTAGGATTAAAACCAACACATACCATTGCGAATGTTTGCCTTTGCAGCTGTCCATTTTCTCCGTTTACTTGTCCTCAAACAATAATGGGCTGACTGAGTCCGAAAGGCCCTTTTGGTCTTTTCAGCTGAAAAAAGAGAAAAGAAAATATCATTTTGAAAATATCAAAAAGTACTGGAGGCGTTCCTAGGGAGGGGGGTACTGTCACGGTTCATAAATCCTATGTCTCCTTGTCTCGTGTTCTGTTGTTGTGTGTGTGTGTGCTGATTGTGTGGGCGTGCCGGCTCATTAGTGCTCATCAGCGATCCAACTCATCATTCCCGTCACCAGCTGCAGCTCATCTCATCACCCTATATATACACTCACCACTTTCTCATCTCCTTTGTCAGATCGTTGTTTGTGGTGTCCCGGTGTGTTTTCCAGTCTGCTTTCGAGTCTTGTGCCTTCCGTGTTCCTGTTCGTGTTCCTGTGGATTTACTTTGGATTTATCTCACCTCTGGACTCACCTCATCGCACTGCTGCACCTCCATCACCGGGTTCATCTGGCCATCGGGTTCCCTGCGCCGCTAGCCTGTTCTCTGGACTTTCACATATTTAATTTCACAATAAAGAGTTTACTTGCATCTTGCTTCCTTCCATTATTCCATGACAATAATGTGATTTCCTCCCCACTTTCAATTATTTTACTTCAATGAAAGATTAGATTTTTGCAAATTTTTTGAATGAAAGATCAAAAGGATAAACAATGCAGATTTATTTTTTTACAGCCATTTTTTTATCATATTTACCAGGGGTGCCATTAATTCTGACCACCACTGTATTTGTTCGATGCATAATGAATTCAGCTCTGTGCAAAAGTAATCCTTTTAGCTCATCTTGAATTGCACATAGTTCTTCCTCCTTCTGTTGACAATAGGTGTTTTTAAGGTCCTGTTCCAATGCCTGAATTTGTCTCTCTAACTCATTTATGCAGCTATTTCTAGATTTCTGATGAAAAGAAGAGAAAGAAATGCATTTCCCTCTAATAAAGCATTTTGTTACCTCCCATTTGGATTGTGGATTATTTGAAGAACCACTGTTCAAATCAATAAACTCTACTAAGGAGGTACGCAGTTGTGATAGATATTTTTGGTGGTGGAGCACAACGTTTACGTCCAGAGGGAGCGGAAAATGGGAGAAGACATATGATTTGTGGCGAGCTGAAAAGAATGTATAGACTTTAGCGCTATCATTCCTCAATCGCCATATGTCACACACATTAACCTGTTTTATAAAATTAAACATTAATTCAACAACTTTGAAGAGGTTAAATCAGAGTGAGATATTTGAGACCTATCAAGTAGAGGATTATGCACAGCATTGAAGTCACCGCCTATCACAAGATGACAGTCACTAAAACTTAGTATCATACGAACAAGCTGTTGATAGAACCCACTATCATGTTCATTAGGGGCATAAACTGAAACAAAAGCACATTTAATATTGGACCATGTACCGAGTATGCGACTGTCTGCATCACTCTCTGAACAATGTACGTCAACAGGCTTTGAGATGAGACTCCTGTATACAACAGATGCTCGCTTAGTTCTTAAATAATCCAAGTATTTAGTTCTCTTAATGGCACCATTTAACCCATTGACATTCCAAGATATTACATTAAGAGCCATAAATCAGTCATAATAACGTACCTCTCATCGAATATAAAACAAACAGTTGTGGACTTACATGGATAATTCATAGCATCTGGAATTTTAAAGGAACAACAACAGGAACCAAATGACAAGGCAGTAAGCGGAGAGTTAGAACTCTCCTGCCTGCCAAAACGGCAACCTGGTATGTTCAATAGGCTCTTTACAGATGTTTGTTAGTCATTGTTTTGTCTGAAAGAAAAAACATTTTATTATGTAATTTTATTGTGTGACTGTACAGCACATTGGTCAACATCACGTTGTTTTAATTGTGCTTTATAAATAAATGAAATGAAAGAAATGAAATGAAATAATGAAACCTTATTGTAAAGTATGCCAAAAACAATCTTTTCCTAATGAAATATCCTACACGATGTTGTCCATTTGTCTTTGTTAATTATTGATCTCATATAATATAGGCTTTTGATCAAGATACAAATGTGGTTTAACAAAAGAACGGGGAAGGGAAAAAAGGCAGGATCTGTTATCGGCCTGTGTTCATAACATGAAACTATGCAGTTTGTTCACGACTCATTACAGTATTTTTCCACGTCACCGTCCAACAGGGGGACGTTTGCCATTATATATTTAAAACAATAATATCTCAGTAAAAACCTAAAGTAATATTGACAAACTATATATCATTTGAAATCTTACAATGTCTGTTTTCATATTTGGTGTTTTTTAAAATAAATGACAGAGTAATTTATCAATTTGCAACAAGAACATGCTAAATGCTTTTAATGATCATTTTGAAAAGGCAGGACATATCTTTGAGGATACATTGGGTGAAACCTCTCTTGTTCAACATAGCAATAGGTGAAATTCCCCATGGTGAACCCAACTTGCAGGAAGCTTGGAAAAATGTATTCCTGGCAGAACCTAGATCGCAGTCACTACAAGGGGAAGTGGTTTCTGATTACTGTTTCTTCTTTGACCTTTGAGCTTGCACCATTCTTTGAGGCAGATGTTTTCCATGTTTTGCAGAGCATTGACTCCAAGAAGGCAGCGGGGCCAGATGGACTTGATCCTGTTTTGTTAAAAATGGCAGCAGAAATTATAGTGAAGCCACTCACTTACATCTTTAACCTATCCATTTGCATAGATACAGTGCCTATTTCGTGGAAGCAGGCTTACGTCACGCCATTACTGAAAGCTGGGGATCCAATAATTATAGACCTATCTCAAATCTTTCGGTTTTGGCAAAGGTTCTGGAGACTTTAGTGTCTGATCAATTAAAAACTTAAAAACTGGTTTCACAAAATATCCTTAACGACATGCAATCTGATTTTAGATCTGGCCACAGTACAGTTTCTGCCTCTTTAAAAGTTATTGATGATATAAAAGCGGCGATTGATAAAAAGTTATTCTGTATGGCTGTGTTCATTGACCTTACAAAGGCATTTGATACAGTGGATCACTTCATGTTAATCAAAACCCATATTGATGTTGGGCATAGAGCTGTAAATTGGTTTCACAGCTATCTCTCTGAACGGATGCAAATTGTAAGGCATGGGAATGTAACATCTGACCCTGTTGTCCTAAAAAAGGGTGTCCCACAAGGATCAGTTTTAGGTCCTTTGCTTTTTAGCATCTATATAAATAATGTTTGCAGTGAGTTTAAATACTCACAGTATCATTTGTATGCCGATGGTACAATTATGAATTCTTGTGCCCCTACACCTGTGCAAATTTGCAGTTAGATTTTGCCTCATTACAGTCTGCCCTGTTGATTTGAAGCTACTTTTAAATGCAAAAAAAAGACAAAGGTGATGATATTTGCACCTATAAATACTAAAGTCCCAGTTCTTGCTATTAACACATTGCAAGATGAGGCCATTGAACTTGTTGATACTTATAAATACTTGGGTAACTGGTTGGACAAATGTTTTACCTTTAAAAAACATATTGAAGCTCTTGCTAAAAAACTTAAATTCACTCTGGCATTTTTATATAGATTGAAATCTTGCTTTTTTAGGACTACAAGGGAAAAACGGGTTGCAGGATTATTCCTGTCTCAGATAGATTATGGTGATATCGTTTATCAATTTGCTTGTCCATCTACTCTGTCAATGCTTGACCCTCTTTATCATGCGGCTCTCAGGTTCATCACAAATGCTGGCTATCAGACACATCACTGCATCTTATATAGTAGGGTAAATTGGCTGTCACTCAAAGTGCGGAGGATTCATTGGCACAGTTGTAATTATAAAGCTATTTTAGGTCTTCTGCCTTCTTATATCTATTTAAAATTTGTTCATATGCAAAGTCATTTGAGATCTAGTGACAGACTACTTTGTAAGGTACCAAGAACGAGGACAGAAGCAGGAAAGAGGAGTCTGTCTTACTATGGCCCTTCGTCCTGGAACGAACTCCAGTCTAGGCTTAAGATTGGTGCGCTGATTTCCTTAGCTGCTTTTAAAAAAAGATAATCTGACATGCTGACGGAGATGTGCACTTGTTTTAATTAATGATAGGTAGATCTCAACTTTTAGTTCTTATTTCATTTGTTTATATATTTTAAACTCATCGCAATTTTTTTTTCTATGTAAATATTTTGTAAACTTTGTGTAAATCTGTATTATATATTAATTTACGTAATGTATTGTTTTTCAGCTCATGGTTGAAAATTGTGCTATACATGACTCCCTTGTAAAAGAGAGTGTGTCTCAGTGGGACTTTTCCTGTTTAAATAAAGGTTATATATATATTTCAGATTCATTAGGCGTGTTTAGGCCTTTATTTTGAAATAGCAATAAACATGAAAAATCATGAAAGATTGGAAGAAATCTCAGTTTGTTTTCATGCCAAGAGTTCAACAGATAACACCAATTCAATTTAATGAGATAAAAAAAGGTCTGAAAATGTTTTAAATATAAAGAAAAACATTATGGATTCTCGATTTGTGATGCGGCTGCGAGCTATAACGCACATAGGGGCCTATGTGCTCTTTTTATGCGTTTTCCTTTGTAAAATGATTGTCAAGAAATTATAAATAGTATTCTTTTGATTAAATTTTTAATGGTCTGAGGCTATTGTCTATAGAGCAGACTGATAGAGGACTCAGTCGTAGGGCTGATACACAGACATTTATTGAGAGAACAGCTCTAAAATAAAATAAAAGCTAATCTAACCAGGAGCAAGTGAATATAAAGGGGATAAATTATGTGAGTGCCAGATAAACTAAATTAAACCAAATGAAGAAACAAGGGGACGGGGCAAGATCTGACATGACGGGTTTTGGCGCTGGACAAATTTTGACGTCAGATCTCCTGACTTGTTTCTTGCCAATGAAAATCTGACACTAGTTTGAAGACACGCCCCATTTATATAAGTTATATTGACATGTGACTATGACTCATTTGATGAACATTGAGATAGAGAAGACAGCCACTCCCATCATCCGCTCTCTCGTTTTGAAGAAACCAGAGACCAAACCATTTACGATTATTACTGCAGAATCCGAAAATTTTAAGTGTGTCACCTGAATTCACTGTGGTAAATATGTCACTTTCCAGCGTTATACCTGTGCCGAACACCACAGTAAACCAACCGGCTTCGACTTTTTCAAGACTCCAGCAATGGTTTGTGACAGGTAGAGGAATACTCTTTGATACTTGCATGGTCATATGGTCTATATACCAGCTTTATTCAGCTATTTTCAACTTGGTTAACACGTACTCTACTGAGTTTAACTGGAGTACACTAGCTTCAGCTGTTTATCAAATATTTACAGCTGTAGGATGCTTGGTTAAGATATTTAGAAGATATATTTATCAACCATTCAGAAGATATCATTCTCGACCATTCAGTGGCTCAGAAACACAAGGACACGATTATGTAATAACAGTAGAGCATGATGCTACACTGTAAATTTGCATTATGAAATAAAATGAAATGAATCGTGTCACTCCTAACCCACTCTGCGTGACACTTCTCTGGTGCAGTACAGTTGACACCGATCGTTCTCTATGTCATAAAAAAGAAAGATGAAATGATGATCGGAAATGATCTAAAAGTGTATATATGGGAACCACCCACAAAGTGTTAGTTTAACACTTTCAAAAGTGTTTTCTCTCTTGCAACACCGACACAGTGTTACAATATGAACACTAAGAGAGTAAAATAACACAACACTGTTACAGAGCTAGAGTATAGCAGTGTACCCAGCAGTGAAATGAAAATGATGACCCCTCCCTGGAAAAACAACAAAACCTAATTCGACAGAGATGGACCCCCTCCCTGGAAAAACTTCCCCTGCCTGGAAGATGTGGCTGTAAATTTGCATTATCCAATAAAACATTTTAGAATATTAACATTCTTTGTTGTGTGTTTTTATTTACTCAAATGAATGTGTGACACTTCTCTGGTGCAGTACAGTTGACAATGATCGTTCTCTGTGTCGTATCACAGAGGATACACTTTTCTAAACAGGCATCAGAAATGGCAGTCGGTTAAACAACAATGTCTGAAGAAAAACAGAAGAGAGAAAATTATTCCGACAGCTGGGGTTCGACAGAAGAACAGAGAGAGCAAAGTTCCAGACGAAAGTGAATCCCTTCTCGAAGGGCCCTTCAACTGGTCCGTTAGCGAAGGGAACATGCAATGGTCAATTCAAGGAACTAATTTAATAATTTATGGTCATATATGGGGATGCTCACTTCTGATTGGACTTTGTCCTCTTTGATATTCTGGTTCATCTAACACAGGGTTTCTCAAACTTGGTCCTGGAGGGCCACTGTCCTGCCGAGTTTAGCTCCAACCCTGATCAAACACACCTGAGCAAGCTAACCAATGTCTTCAGGATCACTAGAAACTCACAGCTAAGTGTGTTTGATCAGGGTTGGAGCTAAACTGTGCAGGATAGTGGCCCTTCAGGACCGAGTTTGGTGTCAGATTTTGATTGGCCAGAAGACATCCAATGAAAAGTCATCAATGATATCATGTGATCTAATGGCAGACGATGGAAAGTTCCAGTAGGGGAACTCCCGACAACACAGTTATTTTCATTGGAGAGAGAACATTGACAGGAAACATGTTTCACTCTATTCTTTGTTATTTTTCATCAAAGATGCAGAACATGTTTTATACACTGCCTTGTAATTGATTTGAACCTTTTACACACACACAAAAAAAAAGTAAAACAAAAATGTAAGTGTAAACGTCAGTAAACTAAATACAAAATCAAACAAGATGTTGAAAAACCAGAGATAAGTATTACTGTTAGCTGTATCCTTCCACTTATTAATTATTTATTCAGTTAATTGTTCACGGTTCGCCTGGAAAAGTGTTTGACAGCTCAAGCCCTGAGGTGATTTCAACAGTTTTGCTGAAGGAAAAAACATAATACTCTACAATTAGGTCAAATTAACATTAATGCATTAACTTGTATTAAATAACAACAGCAATATATTTGTTACAGTATTTTAATCTCTGTTAATGTTAAATAAAAAATATGGTCACTCAGTTCCATATATTAGCAGATGATTTTTGTAAAACTAACTTAGATTAATAAATGCTTTAGAAGTATTTTTTATTGTTAGTTCATGTTAACTAATATTGTTAACTATGTATATATCACCCCCCTAAATATAACAAGGATTATATACAGGAGTTTTCAGACTTTGCTGGTGAGATTTGTTTAAAATATGATTCATTTTTAATTGTGGGAGAGATTTCAATGTGCATGTTTGCTGTCCTTCCAATGCGCTGGCAAAAGATTTTTTGGATATGATTGACTCTTTTAACATCACACAACATGTTTCTGGATCCACTCGTGTTCATGGACATACCTTGGACTTAATATTAACTTATGGTCTCTCTGTTGGGAATGTTAAAATTCATAATTTAGCTCTCTCTGATCATACGCCTGTTGCTTGTACTGTAACTCTGCCTTGTGTCATTCGTAATACTTCATTACCAATTCATCCAAAATGCAGCCACTATTAAGCAGTTTAAAAATGCACTCATTGAATCTGATATTAATTTTAATTTGGAGAGCCCTTTGTATTCAGATGTGAATGTGTCACTTGATCATTTTAATTATGTACTGTATGTTCTTCTATCCTGAATTCAATTGCTCCTCTGAGGGTTAAGAGTGTTAAGGCCAAACCAAAACCTTGGCTAAATGAGGTTACTCTGGGCTTGAGGCGTGCTTGTAGAAAGGCAGAGCGTGGGTGGAAGAAGGATAAATTACAAGTGTCCTATGATATACTATGCGAGTCTTTAACTGCCAACCAGAATGCAGTTAAGTCATCTAAGAGAAAATATTTTGCTGATCTAATCTTAAGGTACCACAGTACTCCTAATATTTTATTCAATACTATAAATTCAGTGCTAAATCCCTCTACTACATGTCCTGTTTTGTCCACCATCACATGTGAGGATCTGCTGAATTTTTTTGTGCAGAAAATTGATGATATTAGGACACAAGTTGTACCTGGTTCATATGATTCCACGGTTACTTGTCTCACCTCTGCTGTGTTTGATAGATTTTCACCCATTTCTTTTCACTCATTAGTTGAGTTGGTTGGGCAGTTAAAACTTACAAATTGTAGCCGTGATGTTATTCCATCTAGATTAGTTAAGCAGACTTTTGATATTATTGGTCCTAGTATATTGACTTTAATTAATAGAAGCTTTAAAACAGGAGTAGTTCCAATGGATTTAAGCATGCTTTAGTACAGCCTCTTTTGAAAAAAAATTAATTTGGATCCAAATGTTTTATCTAATTACAGGCCTATTTCAAAATTGCCATTTTTATCCAAACTTCTTGAAAGAGTCACATTAAACCAACTGCAGACTTTTCTAGTTCAATATGAGATTTTTGAAAATGTTCAGTCAACATCATTCAAAAGTGGCCCCATTGTCTAGTGGGGTTCCACAAGGATCCATTCTTGGTCCCATTGTTTTTTCGTTATATTCTACCCTTAGGTTCTATTTTTCACAAGCATGGAGTATCCTTTCATTGTTACGCAGATGACACTCAGGTGAATTTACCGTTGTAGAAACAGGACAAAAAATATTTTTAAGTCACTATTGAGATGTTTACAAGAAGTTAAAACTTGGATGTCTGAAAATTTTCTGCATCTGAATGAAAGTAAAACTGAAATAATCTGGTTCGGGGCCCCTGACACTAAAAATTATTTTGATCTGGGTGAGTTAGCTCCTTTTTGTAAATCTGTAGTGAAGAACCTTGGTGTCCATTTTGATAGTTCTTTGAAGTTTGACAAACAGATTAATTCTGTGGTGAAATCTTGTTTTTTTTCCATTTAAGATCAATAGCAAAGGTTAAACTGTTCTTGTCCTCCAGTGATTTTGAAAGGATTATTCATGCTTTTATTTCTGTACGCCTAGATTATTGTAACTCGGTATATGTAGGTGTCAGCCAAACACTATTGAATCGTCTTCAATTGGTTATAAATGCGTCTGCTAAACTTTTAACAGGGACTTGTAAAAAGCAGCATGTAACACCGATTTTAGCCTCACTTCATTGGTTGCCTGTGGAGTTCAGAATTGATTATAAATTGTTGATTTTTGTATACAAAGCATTGCATAATTTGGCCCCACCATACCTTGTGCAGCTCCTTCCAAAGCGCTGGAATAATCTTCCTCTACATCTTAGACTGGCTCCCTCTTTAGGTTATTTTAAACGAAATCTGAAAATGCATTTGCTAGAATTAGCGTTTGGTTCAGTAGGTTAATTGGTAAGAGGCTCTTTACAGATGTTAGTTAGTCATTGTTTTGTCTGAAAAAAACATTTTATTATGTAATTTTTAGTGGTGGCCATAGATAAAAATTTTTAATCTAGATTAATCTCACTGTAATCTTGAAATTAATCTAGATTAATCTAGATTAAAATGGTTCATTTGAATTCTGCCGAAGGCATTCAGAATATGTGTGCTACCCAAAAAATGACTAAAAGGCTGTTTACACCTGGCCACTTCATGCGTTTTCTCAGATCGGATAGCTATCCGATTGTGAAAAGACCAGGTGTAAATGCCCTCCTAAACGCATTCGAGACGGATTTGAATCCGATCGCTCAAACCACTTCAGGAGGAGGTCTGAGACGCATTCCAGACGAAACTGGACAAGTGTAAATGCATCTGGTTGTTGAAACCACATATGTATATTGTACTCCTACCAAAAATGCAAAAAAAAAAAAAATGTGTGTAAGCGTGTAATAGGCTAACGTTATATATAGCCAGATATGACGACGCTACTGGAACACGCATCACCGCAGATGAGAAGCTGAGCATCTCATTAAGCCAACGTGCAAACTAACGCAAATCAAAGTGAAAGTAAGTCACAGACGCTTAACACACACTCATCATCATTAAAAGTAAAGAAACGAAGTGATCTTACCAGGAATGTTGCCGCTCTCTCTTATTGCAGTCTTTGATTTAGAAATTTTAGCTGATGATCAATAAAATGCAGCTCATCTGTTGCTTTCGGTGACGTGCACTCCATTAAATCTGCATATAGCGCTGGAATTGACTTTGACTTGAGATCCAATGACTCGAGACTTGACTTGACTTGAACTGTATGACTCGAGAATGACTTGATATACATTTTTATATAAATCATCGCAACATCAATTGATAAACAAAATGAAAGCAACGGAACCATTGACGCCAGTCATCAGATTCTGCGCTATTGCGTGACGCTGCACAAGCCCAGAAAAAAACACATCGCGGTGAGCGTGCGCTTAACCCATTTAATCCCAAATTTTTCTCAGACACAAAAATATCCAAATCATGTGTCATTAGTATCCCTTTGAAACAATCAATCATAATTTTTTTAAATTTTCATGGAAAAGTGTGTGAAAAAGTGTTTTATGATTGGTCACAATTGTGACCGGTGGGATACTGTGTTGTATCAACCATTGGACAGACTGAATATAGGTCTATTTGACCTCTGCAGTGTGTTTGTGTGTGTGTGT
This sequence comes from Rutilus rutilus, assembly GCF_951802725.1. NCBI lineage: Eukaryota > Metazoa > Chordata > Actinopteri > Cypriniformes > Leuciscidae > Rutilus > Rutilus rutilus. The sequence continues at coordinate 34,255,814 of NC_140232.1, read as the reverse complement.
GTGTGTGTGTGTGTGTGTGTGTGTGTGTGTGTGTGTGTGTGTGTGTGTGTGTGTGTGTGTGTGTGTGTGTGTGTGTGTGTGTGTTTGTGTTTTTGTGTGTGTGTGTGTGTGTGTGTGTGTGTGTGTGTGTGTGTGTGTTTGTGTGTTTGTGTTTTTGTGTGTGTGTGTGTGTGTGTGTGTGTGTGTGTGTGTGTGTGTGTGTGTGTGTGTGTTTGTGTGTTTGTGTTTTTGTGTGTGTGTGTGTGTGTGTGTGTGTGTGTGTGTGTGTGTGCGTGCATGCGTGCATAAGAGTGTATAAAATCCTTAAGATACTATCTTGAGGCCACAAGATACTATCTTGAGGCCACGGGATAGTGTCTGGAGGCCACGGGATAGTGTCTGGAGGCCACGGGATAGTGTCTGGAGGCCACGGGATAGTGTCTCGAGGCCACGGGATAGTGTCTGGAGGCCTCGGGATACTGTCTCGAGGCCACGGGATAGTATCTCGAGGCCACTGGATAGTATCTCGAGGCCACGGGATAGTATCTGGAGGCCACGGGATAGTGTCTGGAGGCCACGGGATAGTGTCTGGAGGCCACGGGATAGTGTCTGGAGGCCACGGGATAGTGTCTGGAGGCCACGGGATCGTGTCTCGAGGCCACGGGATAGTATCTCGAGGCCACGGGATAGTATCTCGAGGCCACGGGATAATGTCTGGAGGCCACGGGATAGTGTCTGGAGGCCACAGGATAGTGTCTGGAGGCCACGGGATAGTGTCTCGAGGCCACGGGATAGTGTCTGGAGGCCTCGGGATAGTATCTTGAGGTCACGGGATAGTATCTGGAGGCCACGGGATACCATCTCGAGGCCACGGGATAGTGTCTCGAGGCCACGGGATAGTGTCTCGAGGCCACGGGATAGTGTCTGGAGGCCTCGGGATAGTATCTGGAGGTCACGGGATAGTATCTGGAGGCCACGGGATACCATCTCGAGGCCACGGGATAGTATCTCGAGGCCACGGGATAATGTCTGGAGGCCACGGGATAGTGTCTGGAGGCCACGGGATAGTGTCTCGAGGCCACGGGATAGTGTCTGGAGGCCTCGGGATAGTATCTTGAGGTCACGGGATAGTATCTGGAGGCCACGGGATACCATCTCGAGGCCACGGGATAGTGTCTGGAGGCCACGGGATAGTGTCTGGAGGCCTAGGGATAGTGTCTGGAGGCCTCGGGATAGTGTCTGGAGGCCACGGGATAGTGTCTCGAGGCCACGGGATAGTGTCTCGAGGCCACGGGATAGTGTCTGGAGGCCACGGGATAGTGTCTGGAGGCCTAGGGATAGTGTCTGGAGGCCTCGGGATAGTGTCTGGAGGCCACGGGATAGTGTCTGGAGGCCACGGGATAGTGTCTCGAGGCCACGGGATAGTGTCTGGAGGCCACGGGATAGTGTCTCGAGGCCTCGGGATAGTGTCTGGAGGCCACGGGATAGTGTCTCGAGGCCACGGGATAGTGTCTGGAGGCCACGGGATAGTGTCTGGAGGCCTAGGGATAGTGTCTGGAGGCCTCGGGATAGTGTCTGGAGGCCACGGGATAGTGTCTCGAGGCCACGGGATAGTGTCTGGAGGCCACGGGATAGTGTCTCGAGGCCTCGGGATAGTGTCTGGAGGCCACGGGATAGTGTCTCGAGGCCTCGGGATAGTATCTGGAGGCCACGGGATAGTGTCTCGAGGCCCAAGGGATAGTGTCTCGAAGCCACGGGATAGTATCTTGGCCATTTAGGACATTTTGATGGGGTTTTTTTTCCAGCTTTTCTTCCTAGACCACTTGTGCGTGCGTGTGTGTGTGTGTGTGTGTGTGTGTGTGTGTGTGTGTGTGTGTGTGTGTGTATGTGTGTGTGTTTGTGTGTGTGTGTGTGTGTAAAGTTAGGTAGAATTAGTTAGCTAGCTAGTCTCTGTGTGTGTGTGTGTGTGTGTGTGTGTGTTTGTGTGGAAAGTTGCAGTAGGTAGGAAGTTAGGTAGCAGCAGAATTAGCTAGCAGAATTAGCTAGCTAGCTAGTCTTCCTTGGGTCCGTGTGTGTGTGTGTTTCTGTGTGTGTGTTTCTGTGTGTAAAATTAGGTAGAAAGTAAGGTAGCAGCAGAAAGTAAGGTAGAACAGTTAGCCTATGTGTATTACATGTAGATACAATGGGTTATCCCACCGGTCACTATTGTTGCCATTGACATGTTTGTGAGTTCTATGACCACATTAAATAAAGTTGAGTAATTGCAAATGCATATATCAATACTAGACACCTTAAACATGATGTGTACCAAAAATCTATGTCTTATCTTTATTTTAACATACTTTAATAACCTTTTCTTTGGGAGCTTTCTTGCTGCCATCCTCTTCTCTTGGCGCAAACAGGAAGTAAACAGCTCTGGTCATGTGACAATTTACAGTAAACATGCGACACTGCACATATTTCATTGAGACCCTTTATTATTTCAATATCTGCTGGAAATGCATTGATAGATCATTCAGTAACATTTTTATAGCCTTAGAAATGAAAAAAATTTTACGGTCACTATTGTTTAAATAAATGGATTAAATGGGTTAATACAAAAACATCTCAAGGCCAGCATCGTTTCTTTTTGGATATAAAGACTAAAATTGACCATATTCATACAAGAAGATTTGCTGTACGCATAATAACTGGCAAGGGATATCGGACGACCATCACAACCTCGAACAGTCGAACTTCATTCACCACGTCTAAAAGTAAGCTATGGCTTGTTTAACCTGTTTGTTAATTTTACTTTCTTTAAAGCAAAATCTTTAAATCTAGAGAGAATATTGGTCAAAACAGCATGCCTTTTTATACACAATTATGTTTTCAAATGTAGCTTAATGTTGTCAATATTCAAATGATAATTAATGATGGCATATGTTTTATATAACATTTGCCACATTTCTTTCCAATCATGCTTTAAAGCCAAATATGTCGTTCTTTCCAATTACAAAAAACAACATAAAAAATGTTAATGTTTTGTCGTGTTTTATGTTTCTCTTAAAGCAGGGTTAGATGTTGTCAGGGGGTTGGGGGCAAAATGTCAGCAGAATTAATATGCACCCAAAATTCAAAATGTGGTGGAAAATTTGCCATAGTATGAGTTATTTTTATAATTAGCCTAGGTGGATTTAACTTAATATAACTTATATAAAGGGGATGCCAGTTTGAAGAATACCATTTGGTGGCATACTTTTTGTGAATTGTTTTAATACCTTTTAATGGTCTTTTAAAAACCTTTTAATGTTTGAGGCATATTTATTTTTTCATGATTGAATGTTGGCCTAATTTCAGTTACATTTACATTTTAGGGTTAGTTTGAAATATATATATATATATACAGTATATATAATTTTTTTTTTTTTTTTTTTGTAGTAACCACTCAGCTGTATGTGGAAATGCATATAAAAACATATATTGTTGCAAATAAAACCATAGTCCACAACTTCTGTAGTTTTAACTTATTTTAAGTGAAATCATCAAACGTTTGTATGACTTGCCAGTGACTTGTGACCCAAGCTACGACTTGACTTGACTTGCTTGACATAAAGCAGTGACTTGACTTGACTTGACTTGCTTGACATAAAGCAGTGACTTGACTTGACTTGACTTGCTTTTCTCAAAATTGACTTGGACTTGCTTGAGACTTGAAGGTTAAAGACTTGAGACTTGCTTGTGACTTGCACATGTGTGACTTACTCCCACCTCTGGTAGGCATACACACAGGTTCGAAGCCCCCTACAGTGTAGCTAGGTATACATCCGCGCTAAAATATCAAGGTGAAAGTCATCATAGCTTGCGTAGTATAGTCCCAGCTCCCAACCCAACTTTGAGAATAGATTAACAGCGATATTTTTTTTATCGCCCGATAAGAGTCTCACGTTAACGCAGCACGTTAACGCCGATAACGGCCCACCACTAGTAATTTTATTGTGTGACTGTACAGCACATTGGTCAACATCACGTTGTTTTAATTGTGCTTTATAAATAAAGTAAATGAAATAAATGAAATGAAATAATGAAACCTTATTGTAAAGTATGCCAAAAACAATCTTTTCCTAATGAAATATCCTACACGATGTTGTCCATTTGTCTTTGTTAATTATTGATCTCATATGATATAAATCAATAGGCTTATGATCAAGATACAAATGTGGTTTAACAAAAGAACGGGGAAGGGAAAAAAGGCAGGATCTGTTATCGGCCTGTGTTCATAACATGAAACTATGCAGTTTGTTCACGACTCATTACAGTATTTTTCCACGTCACCGTCCAACAGGGGGACGTTTGCCATTATATATTTAAAACAATAATATCTCAGTAAAAACCTAAAGTAATATTGACAAATTATATATCATTTGAAATCTTACAATGTCTGTTTTCATATTTGGTGTTTTTTAAAATAAATGACAGAGTAATTTATCAATTTGCAACAAGAACATGCTAAATGCTTTTAATGATCATTTTGAAAAGGCAGGACATATCTTTGAGGATACATTGGGTGAAACCTCTCTTGTTCAACATAGCAATAGGTGAAATTCCCCATGGTGAACCCAACTTGCAGGAAGCTTGGAAAAATGTATTCCTGGCTGAACATAGATCGCAGTCACTACAAGGGGAAGTGGTTTCTGATACTGTTTCTTCTTTGACCTCTGAGCTTGCACCATTCTTTGAGGCAGATGTTTTCCATGTTTTGCAGAGCATTGACTCCAAGAAGGCAGCGGGGCCAGATGGACTTGATCCTGTTTTGTTCAAATTGGCAGCAGAAATTATAGTGAAGCCACTCACTTACATCTTTAACCTATCCATTTGCATAGATACAGTGCCTATTTCGTGGAAGCAGGCTTACGTCACGCCATTACTGAAAGCTGGGGATCCATTTGACACAAATAATTATAGACCTATCTCAAATCTTTCGGTTTTGGCAAAGGTTCTGGAGACTTTAGTGTCTGATCAATTAAAAACTTAAAAACTGGTTTCACAAAATATCCTTAACGACATATGTGGGATTCCAAAATTTATTAAAAGGTTTATTTTAGGTTTACATTGAATTTAGATTATTAGCAGAGTTTTCTAGTAAAAGACTCCGGTCAGTCTTGTTTTACTGAAACTCTTAATGACTCTCAGATTTTGTGTTTTAACAAGAGAGTCCTGCCAGTCCTGTACTCGGGTCTCAGCAGTTGAATAGATATGCAATTAATGTGAATTAGGGTGGGCAGCACTCTCAGTCTAGAACAGGTTCCGAGACCTGTCTCATTTTGGTTCCTGCCCCTAAATGTATATAAACTGTAAGTGAAATACATTTAGTCAGACTTGGTGACTGCAGCTACCGACAGCTCGTGTTCTCAATAAAGAATCCTGCTGAAGAAAAAACCTTTCAATTCTAAGTTCACAACACATGCAATCTGGTTTTAGATCTGGCCACAGTACAGTTTCTGCCTCTTTAAAAGTTATTGATGATATAATAGCGGCGATTGATAAAAAGTTATTCTGTATGGCTGTGTTCATTGACCTTACAAAGGCATTTGATACAGTGGATCACTTCATGTTAATCAAAACCCATATTGATGTTGGGCATAGAGCTGTAAATTGGTTTCACAGCTATCTCTCTGAACGGATGCAAATTGTAAGGCATGGGAATGTAACATCTGACCCTGTTGTCCTAAAAAAGGGTGTCCCACAAGGATCAGTTTTAGGTCCTTTGCTTTTTAGCATCTATATAAATAATGTTTGCAGTGAGTTTAAATACTCACAGTATCATTTGTATGCCGATGGTACAATTATGAATTATTGTGCCCCTACACCTGTGCAAATTTGCAGTTAGATTTTGCCTCATTACAGTCTGCCCTGTTGATTTGAAGCTACTTTTAAATGCAAAAAAGACAAAGGCGATGATATTTGCACCTATAAATACTAAAGTCCCAGTTCTTGCTATTAACACATTGCAAGATGAGGCCATTGAACTTGTTGATACTTATAAATACTTGGGTAACTGGTTGGACAAATGTTTTACCTTTAAAAAACATATTGAAGCTCTTGCTAAAAAACTTAAATTCACTCTGGCATTTTTATATAGATTGAAATCTTGCTTTTTTAGGACTACAAGGGAAAAACGGGTTGCAGGATTATTCCTGTCTCAGATAGATTATGGTGATATCGTTTATCAATTTGCTTGTCCATCTACTCTGTCAATGCTTGACCCTCTTTATCATGCGGCTCTCAGGTTCATCACAAATGCTGGCTATCAGACACATCACTGCATCTTATATAGTAGGGTAAATTGGCTGTCACTCAAAGTGCGGAGGATTCATTGGCACAGTTGTAATTATAAAGCTATTTTAGGTCTTCTGCCTTCTTATATCTATTTAAAATTTGTTCATATGCAAAGTCATTTGAGATCTAGTGACAGACTACTTTGTAAGGTACCAAGAACGAGGACAGAAGCAGGAAAGAGGAGTCTGTCTTACTATGGCCCTTCGTCCTGGAACGAACTCCAGTCTAGGCTTAAGATTGGTGCGCTGATTTCCTTAGCTGCTTTTAAAAAAAGATAATCTGACATGCTGACGGAGATGTGCACTTGTTTTAATTAATGATAGGTAGATCTCCACTTTTAGTTCTTATTTCATTTGTTTATATATTTTAAACTCATCGCAATTTTTTTTTCTATGTAAATATTTTGTAAACTTTGTGTAAATCTGTATTATATATTAATTTACGTAATGTATTGTTTTTCAGCTCATGGTTGAAAATTGTGCTATACATGACTCCCTTGTAAAAGAGAGTGTGTCTCAGTGGGACTTTTCCTGTTTAAATAAAGGTTATATATATATTTCATATTCATTAGGCGTGTTTAGGCCTTTATTTTGAAATAGCAATAAACATGAAAAATCATGAAAGATTGGAAGAAATCTCAGTTTGTTTTCATGCCAAGAGTTCAACAGATAACACCAATTCAATTTAATGAGATAAAAAAAAGGTCTGAAAATGTTTTAAATATAAAGAAAAACATTATGGATTCTCGATTTGTGATGCGGCTGCGAGCTATAACGCACATAGGGGCCTATGTGCTCTTTTTATGCGTTTTCCTTTGTAAAATGATTGTCAAGAAATTATAAATAGTATTCTTTTGATTAAATTTTTAATGGTCTGAGGCTATTGTCTATAGAGCAGACTGATAGAGGACTCAGTCGTAGGGCTGATACACAGACATTTATTGAGAGAACAGCTCTAAAATAAAATAAAAGCTAATCTAACCAGGAGCAAGTGAATATAAAGGGGATAAATTATGTGAGTGCCAGATAAACTAAATTAAACCAAATGAAGAAACAAGGGGACGGGGCAAGATCTGACATGACGGGTTTTGGCGCTGGACAAATTTTGACGTCAGATCTCCTGACTTGTTTCTTGCCAATGAAAATCTGACACTAGTTTGAAGACACGCCCCATTTATATAAGTTATATTGACATGTGACTATGACTCATTTGATGAACATTGAGATAGAGAAGACAGCCACTCCCATCATCCGCTCTCTCGTTTTGAAGAAACCAGAGACCAAACCATTTACGATTATTACTGCAGAATCTAAGTGTGTCACCTGAATTCACTGTGGTAAATATGTCACTTTCCAGCGTTATACCTGTGCCGAACACCACAGTAAACCAACCGGCTTCGACTTTTTCAAGACTCCAGCAATGGTTTGTGACAGGTAGAGGAATACTCTTTGATACTTGCATGGTCATATGGTCTATATACCAGCTTTATTCAGCTATTTTCAACTTGGTTAACACGTACTCTACTGAGTTTAACTGGAGTACAGCTTCAGCTGTTTATCAAATATTTACAGCTGTAGGATGCTTGGTTAAGATATTTAGAAGATATATTGATCAACCATTCAGAAGATATCATTCTCGACCATTCAGTGGCTCAGAAACACAAGGACACGATTATGTAATAACAGTAGAGCATGATGCTACACTGTAAATTTGCATTATGAAATAAAATGAAATGAATCGTGTCACTCCTAACCCACTCTGCGTGACACTTCTCTGGTGCAGTACAGTTGACACCGATCGTTCTCTATGTCATAAAAAAGAAAGATGAAATGATGATCGGAAATGATCTAAAAGTGTATATATGGGAACCACCCACAAAGTGTTAGTTTAACACTTTCAAAAGTGTTTTCTCTCTTGCGACACTGACACAGTGTTACAATATGAACACTAAGAGAGTAAAATAACACAACACTGTTACAGAGCTAGAGTATAGCAGTGTACCCAGCAGTGAAATGAAAATGATGACCCCTCCCTGGAAAAACAACAAAACCTAATTCGACAGAGATGGACCCCCTCCCTGGAAAAACTTCCCCTGCCTGGAAGATGTGGCTGTAAATTTGCATTATCCAATAAAACATTTTAGAATATTAACATTCTTTGTTGTGTGTTTTTATTTACTCAAATGAATGTGTGACACTTCTCTGGTGCAGTACATTTGACAATGATCGTTCTCTGTGTCGTATCACAGAGGATACACGTTTCTAAACAGGCATCAGAAATGGCAGTCGGTTAAACAACAATGTCTGAAGAAAAACAGAAGAGAGAAAATTATTCCGACAGCTGGGGTTCGACAGAAGAACAGAGAGAGCAAAGTTCCAGACGAAAGTGAATCCCTTCTCGAAGGGCCCTTCAACTGGTCCGTTAGCGAAGGGAACATGCAATGGTCAATTCAAGGAACTAATTTAATAATTTATGGTCATATATGGGGATGCTCACTTCTGATTGGACTTTGTCCTCTTTGATATTCTGGTTCATCTAACACAGGGTTTCTCAAACTTGGTCCTGGAGGGCCACTGTCCTGCCGAGTTTAGCTCCAACCCTGATCAAACACACCTGAGCAAGCTAACCAATGTCTTCAGGATCACTAGAAACTCACAGCTAAGTGTGTTTGATCAGGGTTGGAGCTAAACTGTGCAGGATAGTGGCCCTTCAGGACCGAGTTTGGTGTCAGATTTTGATTGGCCAGAAGACATCCAATGAAAAGTCATCAATGATATCATGTGATCTAATGGCAGACGATGGAAAGTTCCAGTAGGGGAACTCCCGACAACACAGTTATTTTCATTGGAGAGAGAACATTGACAGGAAACATGTTTCACTCTATTCTTTGTTATTTTTCATCAAAGATGCAGAACATGTTTTATACACTGCCTTGTAATTGATTTGAACCTTTTACACACACACAAAAAAAAAGTTAAACAAAAATGTAAGTGTAAACGTCAGTAAACTAAATACAAAATCAAACAAGATGTTGAAAAACCAGAGATAAGTATTACTGTTAGCTGTATCCTTCCACTTATTAATTATTTATTCAGTTAATTGTTCACTGTTCGCCTGGAAAAGTGTTTGACAGCTCAAGCCCTGAGGTGATTTCAACAGTTTTGCTGAAGGAAAAAACATAATACTCTACAATTAGGTCAAATTAACATTAATGCATTAACTTGTATTAAATAACAACAGCAATATATTTGTTACAGTATTTTAATCTCTGTTAATGTTAAATAAAAAATATGGTCACTCAGTTCCATATATTAGCAGATGATTTTTGTAAAACTAACTTAGATTAATAAATGCTTTAGAAGTATTTTTTATTGTTAGTTCATGTTAACTAATATTGTTAACTATGTATATATCACCCCCCTAAATATAACAAGGATTATATACAGGAGTTTTCAGACTTTGCTGGTGAGATTTGTTTAAAATATGATTCATTTTTAATTGTGGGAGAGATTTCAATGTGCATGTTTGCTGTCCTTCCAATGCGCTGGCAAAAGATTTTTTGGATATGATTGACTCTTTTAACATCACACAACATGTTTCTGGATCCACTCGTGTTCATGGACATACCTTGGACTTAATATTAACTTATGGTCTCTCTGTTGGGAATGTTAAAATTCATAATTTAGCTCTCTCTGATCATACGCCTGTTGCTTGTACTGTAACTCTGCCTTGTGTCATTCGTAATACTTCATTACCAATTCATCCAAAATGCAGCCACTATTAAGCAGTTTAAAAATGCACTCATTGAATCTGATATTAATTTTAATTTGGAGAGCCCTTTGTATTCAGATGTGAATGTGTCACTTGATCATTTTAATTATGTACTGTATGTTCTTCTATCCTGAATTCAATTGCTCCTCTGAGGGTTAAGAGTGTTAAGGCCAAACCAAAACCTTGGCTAAATGAGGTTACTCTGGGCTTGAGGCGTGCTTGTAGAAAGGCAGAGCGTGGGTGGAAGAAGGATAAATTACAAGTGTCCTATGATATACTATGCGAGTCTTTAACTGCCAACCAGAATGCAGTTAAGTCATCTAAGAGAAAATATTTTGCTGATCTAATCTTAAGGTACCACAGTACTCCTAATATTTTATTCAATACTATAAATTCAGTGCTAAATCCCTCTACTACATGTCCTGTTTTGTCCACCATCACATGTGAGGATCTGCTGAATTTTTTTGTGCAGAAAATTGATGATATTAGGACACAAGTTGTACCTGGCTCATATGATTCCACGGTTACTTGTCTCACCTCTGCTGTGTTTGATAGATTTTCACCCATTTCTTTTCACTCATTAGTTGAGTTGGTTGGGCAGTTAAAACTTACAAATTGTAGCCGTGATGTTATTCCATCTAGATTAGTTAAGCAGACTTTTGATATTATTGGTCCTAGTATATTGACTTTAATTAATAGAAGCTTTAAAACAGGAGTAGTTCCAATGGATTTAAGCATGCTTTAGTACAGCCTCTTTTGAAAAAAAATTAATTTGGATCCAAATGTTTTATCTAATTACAGGCCTATTTCAAAATTGCCATTTTTATCCAAACTTCTTGAAAGAGTCACATTAAACCAACTGCAGACTTTTCTAGTTCAATATGAGATTTTTGAAAATGTTCAGTCAACATCATTCAAAAGTGGCCCCATTGTCTAGTGGGGTTCCACAAGGATCCATTCTCGGTCCAATTGTTTTTTCGTTATATTCTACCCTTAGGTTCTATTTTTCACAAGCATGGAGTATCCTTTCATTGTTACGCAGATGACACTCAGGTGAATTTACCGTTGTAGAAACAGGACAAAAAATATTTTTAAGTCACTATTGAGATGTTTACAAGAAGTTAAAACTTGGATGTCTGAAAATTTTCTGCATCTGAATGAAAGTAAAACTGAAATAATCTGGTTCGGGGCCCCTGACACTAAAAATTATTTTGATCTGGGTGAGTTAGCTCCTTTTTGTAAATCTGTAGTGAAGAACCTTGGTGTCCATTTTGATAGTTCTTTGAAGTTTGACAAACAGATTAATTCTGTGGTGAAATCTTGTTTTTTTTCCATTTAAGATCAATAGCAAAGGTTAAACTGTTCTTGTCCTCCAGTGATTTTGAAAGGATTATTCATGCTTTTATTTCTGTACGCCTAGATTATTGTAACTCGGTATATGTAGGTGTCAGCCAAACACTATTGAATCGTCTTCAATTGGTTATAAATGCGTCTGCTAAACTTTTAACAGGGACTTGTAAAAAGCAGCATGTAACACCGATTTTAGCCTCACTTCATTGGTTGCCTGTGGAGTTCAGAATTGATTATAAATTGTTGATTTTTGTATACAAAGCATTGCATAATTTGGCCCCACCATACCTTGTGCAGCTCCTTCCAAAGCGCTGGAATAATCTTCCTCTACATCTTAGACTGGCTCCCTCTTTAGGTTATTTTAAACGAAATCTGAAAA